>NC_056737.1:165288440-165588440 GCF_019279795.1 Protopterus annectens
CTTTGGAGTGAGGATGTCCCTATTGATGCAATAGATTTAGTGGCAGCCACTAAGAAGTGGCTCGCTGAGCAAAGCTCCTCTATCCATCCACCGAAGAGAGAGTCTAGAGTGATGGACAGATTCGGAAAGTGCATATACACCTCAATCACGTTTGCACTGAGGTCATTAAATTACCTGGCACATTTTCCTCGCGTACAGAGAGATTTGATCAAGGAGCTTTCCAACTCTCACCAAGTTCATATCTGTGGAGGATCTCAAGAAGATTTTTCATCAGTTGGCTACTGTTTCGTTTATTGCCAATTCATCAATGAAGCTGATTTTCGACACAGTAGAGGGTGCCTTATGAGCAGCCGATTCAGGCATTGCCATTAGGAGACATGCCTAGATGAGTCTATATGACTTTGCAGAATCCTACAAGGTGTCTTTTGTCAATGCCCCCTTTGATGGTTCCTCCTTGTTCAGGCCATCAGTGAAGGATATGCTCACCCACTGCGAGCAAGAAGGAAAGACTGTGTCCACAGTTGGAATCAATTTTCTACCCCTCAATGAATGTTCTCTAGAAACCAGCAAGGTCGGAAGAAAACATGGTTCCAGAAATCTCAAGGACCTTTTCAAGACCTGCATGAGGACACTTTCTCCAGAGGCAGAGGAGGAGGTTTCAATGGCAGGCATCGCCCCAGAAGCAGATGGGTCCACAGAACCAGGACTTCAGAGCTCCTTCTCTGATATGCCCTATCAGCACTCCTGAAGCACTGCCCGACTGTCCATCTCTGGAGGCAGTCTTGGATCATATTTCCCTGCACCTGGATACCTGGACAAATCTTACAAACAGTACATGGATTCTAAGCAGTATATTCAGAGGTTACTATATTCCTTTTTCCCTATCACCTCCTGTTACAAGGAAGAAACTCCTTCACATTCCACCCAGTCAGAGGGGGTTCGCAGCTAAATAGGTTCAAAAGCTGCAACAAAAAAAGAGTCATCCAGGAGGTTCCCAACCAAGCAAATAGGATTCAGAACTTACTCTTGTTTCTTTTTAGTGCCAAAGGAAACAGGGGACCTGTGAACATTTCTTGATCTAAGCAATCTGAATCAGTATGTAAAGAAGGCAAAGTTCTGAATGGTTGCAGTTCAGTCTATCCTGTCTCTTCTGCACCAGGACATTTGGATGTGCTCTGTAGATCTCCAGGAAATGTACTATCATATGAAAATAGACAGGCACTCCAGGAGACACCTGCACTTTGCGCTGGAAGCCAACCACTGCTAATTCAGAGCACTGCCTTTTGGACTCACCACAGCCCTTGGGAGTTCATCAAATGCAAGTCAGTTGTGGCAACTCACCTGAGGCTCAAAGGATTCCAGGTGTTTCTCTGTCTCGGTGATTGGCTCCTCACAGCCCCAACCTGGCATCAGCTTCTACAAGCCAAGGATTACTTGCTTCAGATCTCCAGCTCCCTGCCATCATGATAAATCTTGCAAGTCGAATCTGACTCCTGTACAGGCTCTGGAATTTATAGGAACTCAGCTGGATACTACAACTGAAATGGCTTCATTACCTCTTCATCGCATCACGTCTTTGAGAAGTCAGGTGTGAAACTTACTGTCTCTTCCGTTCCCTCCAGCAAAACTAGTGTTGCAAGCTCTTGGGTCAGTGTCAGCTGCCATTACTCTTCTTCATGCGAATCCTCCAATGGACTTTGGCAGTACAGTGGTCTATTTTTTACCAGCCTCTATCTGTTCCCATCAAACTCATTCCAATTTGCAAACATCATATTCAATGGTGGATCCAGTCAGATGATCTGTCTCTCTCCCCCAGTAGTCACAGTGACCATGGATGCTTCCCAACTGGGATGGGGGGCATTTCATGGGAAAGATGGTCCAAGGCATGTGGTCCTCTTCAGAGACCAAGTTGCATAACAGTGTCCTAGAGATGAGAGCAGTCCTAATGCTGCAAGTCTTTCAGGACGTTCTTCCCCTAGAGACTATTGCAATACACATACACTATGTCAGTAGCCTGGTACATCAACAAAAAAGGAGGAACCTGTTCCTACCCATTGTGCAGAGGTGCCATTAGGGTCTGGAAATGCATGATGCCTTCAGACCACTTTCTAATTGCAAAGCACATATCAGGGAAAAGCAACACAATGTCAGACAGACTCAGCAGGTCCATTCTGATTCCTCATGATGGGTCCCTCAATGAAACAGTAGGGAACATGATTTTAGCTGCTGGGGGCAGCCAGCTGCTATTTGCCTCTCCTCTCAACAACAAGTGCAGCAAGTACTTTGCTCCGATCTCCCCTCCCTCAATGAAACAGTAGGGAACATGATTTTAGCTGCTGGGGGCAGCCAGCTGCTATTTGCCTCTCCTCTCAACAACAAGTGCAGCAAGTACTTTGCTCTGATCTCCCCTCCGGGGGAGTCACAGAGTGATGGTCTGATTCACGATTGACCCCTGGGTCTTTTCTATGCCTGCCTCACTCTTCCACTGATTCTGAAGTTTTTACAGAAAGCAAGCCGGCTCAGTCATCCTTATTGGCCCCTTCTGGCCTCGACAGGTATGGTTTCACCTTTCTCTGGTCTCACTTGAAATATCCTCTATGGATACTGGAGCCTTCTCTGGATATCTTATCTCACCATCAGAAATCAAGCATCCCAGTCTGTACACCCTCAAGCTGACTGCATGGATTCTCCACTTCCAGTGATAGTACGATGGTCCAAGCTTGCTTCCCAATTTTGTGACATTATCTTGGCCTCCCAGAAAGCCTCTACCAAGAAAGTCTACAGAAGCAAATGGAAAAGGTTTTCTATATCAGTTTCAAAGATAATATTGACCCTTTCTCAGCTCCTACTCTGGCCATCCTTCTTTTTCTCATTACTGTTTTTAAGGAATAGGCCAGTTTTTCTACTATTAAAGTTCATTTAGTCGCCATTTCCAACTTCCACACTGGAAATGAATCCTCCTCTTTGACAACTTTCTAGATTATGTAAAACCTTTATGAAGGGAATTTTTCTCCCTAGACCTCCAATAAATGACCCCTCTTCTCCGTGGGATCTCACGGTGGTTTTCCAAGGGTTGAGTCAGAAACCCTTTAAACCAGCAAACAAATGAAGTATGAAGTTTATTTCTTGGAAAACAATCTTTATGGTAGCTATCACTTTAGCAAAAAAAAAACATTTCTGAGATCCAGGTCTTATTAGCTAGGCGTCCTTACATTATTTTCCATAAAGATAGGGTGTCTCTATGAACCAACCCTTCTTTTCTGCCTAAAGTGGCCACAGAGACCAACATTAGTCAGTCCATACAATTGCCATTTTTCTTTACAAACTTTAATAATAAGGGGAATATATGCTGCATATTACTGATGTTCATAGACAATTACAATTTTATCTTTACAGAATAAAACAGTACATGAAATCTGATTAGTTGTTTGTGTCCTTTCCCCCTAACCGCTTAGGTAAAGTAGTTTCCAAAATTACTCTGGCTAAATGGATTACTGATTGTATTTCTTTGATTTATTCTCAAAAAGGTTTGGAATTGCCACATCCTCCTAGAGCTCATTCCACTACATCTAGAATTTCTTCCTCTGCTTCTTTTGGGTCGACAGTGCTCTGGCATGTCCTTACCCGAGGGCCTTCTGAGAGCCACCTAGCTGGGGACTTTGACCCATTCGTGATGAAGAATGAAAAGGATAGCATCAGAATCAGAGGTTATGTACTTACCAGAACTTGGCATCTGTGTTGTCCATTTTCATTCTTCCTCACCTTCCCTCCCAGCAATTCCCAGGCCTCGTCACTCCTAGAAGGATCTTTGGATGATAATGGAACTCTCATGTTCTAGGTTTTAGCCCTAATCTTTTCTTGTTTCTGGTCTGTCTGTATTATACAGTGGGTAGTAAGGCAGCAAAATCGATCTGAGGAGTTGGTGATGGAATTTAGCGTTATGAGTAGAGGGAGGGGATCGCGATTTGGATCATAAGTCTTGTAAATGCAGCCGAGTTGTATCTGAGGATTGACTCTGTAACCCATTCATGAGTAAGTATCAAAATGGACAACACCGATGCAAAGTTATGGTAACTGCATAACTTCTCATTTTACATGTAATATAATTAGTGCACTTTTAAACCACATCCCCACCCTAGAATTCCAGGATCACAACATATTAATAGTAAACTTTCTTTTGTCTTGCTTTTCTTGTTTTGTTATACTTTAAAAACTATATATCTGAAGTAGCTAACTTCATTTGTGTAGCAACCTATGGGTATCGGATCCGACTTCAGATCCAAGCCGGCAGTTTTCAACAGCTTAGATCCAAGCTCCTAGCTCCTCCCCCTACCCATAAACACCTGCCAACCCTGAATGACCTCAGATCTAGTTTGCCGCGCTTGTCGTCAGCAGCTGGGTTGTCGAGCTCCAGGCTTGGTCGTTAGTTTGTGAGAAAAAATAGAAAAATTTTATTCTTTTCTATCCCTTTAGTGTGAGTGTGGTGTGTTTAGATCCCTTTGGTCTGTAAACCCTAGTGTTAACTTTATTTTAGTTATATTTTTTCCCCTCCCTGTCCCTCGCTGGTTTGTCAGGGTCTGTGTGCGTGTGTTGGGGCCTAATAAGTGTGTCCTCCTTAGCTTAAAATGTCTGAGGCCCCAAAACCAATCTTTTCTAAATGCACCGAGTGTGGCAATAAGCTTTCACCGGCTGATGGCCACACTCAGTGTGTTCTGTGCCTTGGGGTTGGACACCTTTCCTCTGGGTGTTCCATCTGTGCGGTGTTCAACCCCAGGGCACTTAAGGACCGGAGATCCAAGCTGATCCTGGCGGGTCTCTTGCCCCCGGATTCGGCTTCGGCCTCCGGTCCTACCGTGGCTTCCACCGCAGCTTCGGCGGCGGCCACTCCTGCCTCTCTCCCCCCGGCCGGGACTCAACCTCCCGCTGTAGGCCCGGAGGAGAGGGAGGCCAGGAAAGACAAAAGGAGGGAGAAGCACCACAAGCGGAGGGCCGAGGCCTCCGCGTCAGCCCCCCTGGCTAAGCGGTCGTCTCCCTCCAGGGCTTCCCGGTCTCCTCCCTCTCGGATCCGGTCTCCATGTTTTTCACCGGGTCCTGAGGAGGAGGAGACCCAATCTCCTTCGAGGTCATCGAGGCGGCACTCCCGTCCTGCCTCGGTGGCCTCGTCGAGATCCACTCGCAGCCTTTCTGATGCGGATTTGGACCGGATGATGCGAAGGTTCCTCCAGGCCCAACTGCAGATGGGAGTGCTCCTGCCTCCCCCCCCTTCGGGGGGGGAGCTCGACCCCTTTCTTTGTCCTGATAGCTCCTTCTCCGTCCTGCTTCCCAGGTTCGGAGCTTTCAGAGCCGGGAAGCCTTGGAACCGGGGGTGGGTCGGCGCCGACAGTCTCGGGTACTTCGGTGCCGACGCTTCCCTCGAGCCTGTTGGGTCCGTTTTTGTCAGATCCAAGCTCTCCAGCCGAGGGCTGAGCTTCGGATCCGAGGGTTTCAGTATGCCTTCGGCGCCATCCAGGTCGGAGCATACTTGTCCGTCGGATCCGATCGCTTCGGCGCCGGCCCTGGACCGCCTGTCGGATCCGAGTGAGGGTCTGCTCTTGGATCCCAGAAAGAGCGGCTCTCCCTCGGCGTTCGACGTGGTGGAGAGGGCCCTGACGACTGCTTACAGGCCCCCGGTCCTTGTCACGGCTCCATCCCGCACTCCTTCTCTGTTGGGTCTGACTTCCATCACCCGGCCCCAGGGACAGCCTGCTTCAATGTCCCAGGTCGTTCCCCTGGAACAGGATATTGCTGGTGAGGCCTCCTCGGACAGCCCCCCCCGAGGAGATCCCCCACAAGTGGAAGTACAAGAGGAGGCACGTGGACTCCCCTGAGTTCTTGACTGAAGACACGGATTTGGAGGAAGGGGAAGGCTCCCCAAGGTCACCCCCCGAGGATGTCTCCTTTGGAGACATCATGGAAATGCTCAGGATCAGAGGCTGGTGGTCTACCCCAAAGCCGACCTCGGACGAGTCCGTGTTCCTGGAGGCATTTGAAGCAGGCCCTTCTACCTCTTTGGTGTCCCCTCCGGCCGACCCCCTGGTGGACCTGATTACCACCAGGGTGTGGAAGGAGCCGGACACTGTGGAGCCAGTCCCGAAATGCCCAGACGGGATCCTCAGTCCCCCTGCGGAAAGGCCCCATTGGAGCAAGGGTCCCCCGGTAGATGCCATGTTGGTGGCGGTGGCCACTAAGAGGGAACTAGCTCAAGAGAGCCCCTCGGTCCACCCCCCCGGGCAAGGAGTCCTGATCGCTGGACCGCTTAGGGAAGCGGGTGTTTAGTTCAGCATCCTTCTCGGTTAGGTCTCTGAACTATATGGCACACGTTATTCGTTTGCAGCGGGATCTCATTAAATAATACACTGCATCGCCCCTGGAGTCCATGTCAGTGGAGGACAAACAGCTGTACTCCACCCGTATGGCCACTCTTAGGTCCATTTCCAATACCTCTATGCGGCTACTATCACATGCGACAGAGGGAGCCGCTAGAGCTAGCGGGGCAGGCCTCATCATGAGGCAGCAGGCCTGGCTCCGGCATTGTGATTTTGCGGAACCCTTTAAGGCGTCATTCGCAAATGCCCCTTTTGATGGTCCTACCCTATTTGGGAAGACCGTTCGCAACACCTTGGTCCAGAGCGAAAAGGACGGGAAGACGTCTGCTGTCGGAGTCCACTTCTCTGCTCCCCAGAGGTCCTTCTAAAGGAACCAAAAGGGACAGAAGAAGATGTGGTTCCGGAAGTCGCAACAGTCCCAGCCCGCTCCGGATCCCCAGTCCTTCCGCGGCAGAGGAGGACAGGGAGGACACCGCCCTAGAGGCAGAGGGGGCCCGAAGAACTTTGGGTCCAGAGAATCCTTCTCTGACCGGCCCACGCAGCAGCCCTGAGGGGCTGCCCGACTGCTCCACTCTGGAGGCAGTCGGGGGACGCTTCTCAAGGCACCCGGCAGCTTGGGAGTCCATCACAGCAGACTGCTGGGTGCTTCGCATCATATCCAGAGGTTACCAGATTCCTTTTTCTTACCCTCTTCTCTTCCCCAAGCACCTCCCCGATCAGAGGGAGGCCACAGCTGCGGAAATTCAGCAGCTACTAGAAAAAAGAGCCATCCAACATGTCCCCCCAGACCAGCTTGGATCGGGTTATTACTCCAGGTTCTTTCTGGTGCCAAAAAAGACGGGGGACTTAAGGCCAATCCTCGATCTCTCCCTTTTGAACCTGTCAGTAACCAAAGAGAAGTTCCGGATGGTCACTCTTCAATCTATTCTCCCCCTTTTACGGGAGAACGATTGGATGTGCTATATAGACCTCAAGGATGTGTACTACCACATTTTCATGGACAGACGATCCAGGAGGTTTCTCTGCTTCCAGCTAGGGGCCAGTCATTACCAATTCAGGGCTCTCCCCTTTGGTCTCACCTCAGCCCCCAGGGTGTTCACCAAAGTGTTAGCAGTGATAGCGGCCCACCTGAGGCTCCAGGGAATTCAGGTTTTTCCGTACCTGGATGACTGGCTCCTGACTGCCCCGACAAGGCATCTACTCTGCACAGCCAGGAACTATTTTCTTCGCATTGCTCCCTAGCTAGGGATCACAATAAATATGGACAAATCTTCTCTCACCCCAACTCGGGTCATAGATTTTATCGGGGCCAGGTTAAACACAATCAATCTTGTAGCCTTCTTAACCCCAGAACGACTTCGAACCCTGAGGTTTCATGTGTGGGCCATCCTTCTGTCTTCAGCTCCTCCTGCGGAATTGGTCCTGTGGGCTCTAGGCTCAATGGCAGTGGCAATCAACTCATTGCCAATGGCATGCCTGAACATGAGGGTCTTGCATTGGACTCTCCAAGTCCAGTGGTCTTTTCGTCACTACCCTCTGAGTCATCCCATTCCCCTCAGCAGGGCTTGCAATAGGGCTCTCGTATGGTGGCTACAATCTCCGGACCTCCACACGGGACACCCCTTCTCTATGGCCCCTCCCCTTGCCACTGTGACCACGGACGCCTCTCGCCGCGGGTGGGGTGGGTGGGGGGCACTCTTCAGGCAGGACTGTCCAAGGCACGTGGAACAACACAGAGACCTCTTTGCATATCAATGTCCTAAAGATGAGGGCAGTGCTGTTAGCGTTGCAAGCACTTCAGGACCTTCTTCCTGTAGGGAGTATTGCGATCCAGATGGACAACATGTCGGTTGTCTGGTACATCAACAAACAGGGGGGAACCAGGTCTTACCCACTCTGTCGAGAGGCCATGAGAGTGTGGGAATGGGCGATCTCCACCAACCGTTTTCTCATTACAATGCACATTCCGGGATGGTCCAACATCCTGGCGGACAGACTCAGTCGCACCATCCTTTCCCCTTACGAGTGGTCTCTCAATCCGCAGGTAACGAATCAGATTTTTGCCAAGTGGGGGCAGCTCTGTTGTGATCTTTTCATCTCTCCTTCAAACACCAAATGCAACAGCTATTTCGCCTTAATTCCCCAAGTCGGGGAATCCCCGAGAGATGCTCTGGTGCATGCTTGGCCTCCCGGTTTGCTTTATGCTTATCCACCTCTTCCCCTGATGTTAAAGTTTCTACAGAAAGCCAGTTGGTTGGGGAGCAGGATCATCCTCATTGCCCCATTCTGGCCTCGTCAAACCTGGTTTCCTTACCTTTGGTCTCATCTGGTGAATCCTCCTTAGATTCTAGATCCCTTCCTGGATCTGATTTCCCACCCTCTGGGTCTCCCAACCCCAAACCTGGTCAGTCTCAAGCTCACAGCTTGGCTGCTCCAGTTCCACTCGTAGCTAGGACTCCCAGCATCTCTTCCCCAGTCAAAGCCATTCTAGTAGCAGCCCACAAGCCTTCTACTAGGAAGATTTACAGTAGCAAATGGAAACGTTTCTCGATTTGGGTGGAACGTCAAAACTTGGATCCCTTCGCAGCTCCCTTACCTGCTGTGTTAGACTTCTTATCAGGACTGTTTCACCAGGGGGCTAGCTGTTCCACTGTCAAGGTTCAACTAGCAGCTATCTCTCACTACCATGTCAGACATGATCTGCGTCCTTTGATCACTTCAAAACTGTGCAAGACCTTTCTGAAGGGCACCTTCCTGCTCAGACCTCCAGTAAAGGAAGTGGTACCTCCATGGGATTTGACATTAGTGCTTCAGGCCTTGACAGCTTCCCCCTTTGAGCCTGCAGCTTCAGTGGATCTCAAGTTCTTGTCTTGGAAGACAGCCTAGAAGAGTTTCTGAAATTCAAGCCCTTTGTGTGAAACCCCCGTATCTAACCTTTCACAAGGATAGAGTTTACCTCAGGACCAATCCCTCTTTTCTCCCTAAGGATGCTTCCGAGTCAAATATTAATCAGTCTATTAACCTGCCAGTTTTCTTCCCCAATCATCAGAACAAAGGGGAATGCAAACTACACCTTTTAGATGTGCATAGACAACTTCGATTTTATATTCACAGGACATCTGGTCATAGGCAATCCGACCAGTTGTTCGTCTCCTTTGCCAAAACAAATTCGGGTAAATCGGTATCTAAAATCACATTATCTCGATGGATCTCACAATGTATTCTTTTGGCTTATGAAATTTCTGGTAGGCCCGCACCTCAGGGAGTCCGTGCCCACTCTACACAATCTATGTCCACCTCTGCTGCCTTTAGATCCAGGCTATCCTTAGATGATATTTGTTCGGCTGCCACTTGGGCCTCATCTCATACCTTTATCAACCATTATAAACTGGATATTATCTCCAGAGGGAGAGCATCCTTTGGCTCTGCAGTGCTCCGGAACATCCTTCCATGATGGCCGACCAAGGTTTAGGTAGCTGGGGACTCTGTCCCATAGGTTGCTACACAAATTTAGTTAGCTACTTCAGATTAAGAAGTTATGTACTCACCGTAACGTTCCATCTGAGTAGATAAACTTCATTTGTCAGCAACCGTCCCCCCCTCCTTCCCCCTGACCTTTGTTCACATTTGTTGTCTTCAGAGATGGTCTTTGATATTGATCTATCTTTAGCAGTTGCTGTTTTAGGGGCGAACTTGATCTGAGGTCAGTCAGGGTTGGCAGGGGTTTATGGGTAGGGGGAGGAGCTAGGAGCTCAGATCTAAGCTGTTGAAAACTGCCTGCTCGGATCCGAAGTCGGATCCGATACCCATAGGTTGCTGACAAATGAAGTTTATCTACTCAGATGGAACGTTATGGTGAGTACATAACTAAAAAATAATTGTGTACTTAACGTCTTTGACACATACCACAGTCACAGAAAAGACTTTCCCACTTAAAAAAAAGCAACTGCTTTTCTATACATGCTTATATCATGCAGTTTATTTGCCATGTTATTTATTTGCTGTATATCATGCAGTTTAGATCATGAAAAGTTTTATGCAAATACTAATAAGAACAAAAATTGTTTTTCTTGTAGTTACTTTTTCCCCCTTTTACTGTTCTGTCCTTCTAAATGTTAATAACATAAGATAGATATATGCTTACAGTCCACCCACAAGTTTAACAAAGTCAGCAAAAGTCCAATTTTTTTCAGCCACTTTTTCTTGCAAAGCCATATTTCACAAATGTGTTTGATGCTTTACAGGGTTCCAGTTATTCACTAATTTCAGTGTTGCTTGTCGTCTTCCTGTTGAACTCCATATCCCAACACCAGACTATAGTTCAAGTCCCCAGTACTCTTTGATTCTTCTAATCAACCCCTGTGCTCTTTTCTGTCTCTCAAGCATTTTCCTTTTGAATGTTGGAAAATGTTTCACTGGCAAAGTCTCTTTATGTTTACTGTCAGAAGAATGAGAAGGAAAGTTCCCTTCTGCTTTCTAGCTCATTTTTTGTTGAATAAACTTTTTTTTTATTTCTGCCTTGGAATTTATGAATCAAAAAATGTCTCTGACCATCCACAAAAATGTGTTGGAAGACACCTGGCCCACTTTTGTAGAATAAACTGTTTTTATTTCCTTCTTAGCATGATCTGCATCCAAAGATGTCTTTGATCCTCCACAAAAAAGTATTCTGAAGACAGCTGGATACAGCAGATTGAATCTTGCACCTGTCTTGACATCCCCTTATTGCTGGGATAAATTTACTTCTCTTCTGCCTAGTGTACAGTGAGTAATTACTTTGAACAAACACTCCGTTGTCTACAATATTTCATACTTTGCCCTTCTGCTACAGTTTTGTCAGAATCAACTCCTTCTGCTCGTTTGATTGCATATTTACTAATACACGTCTTATCTGATTTCTCATGGCCAGGTTTGGAGCATTTCAGTTAACAAATCCTGCTGTGGAACACCATTTCTTTTGCTTATTTGTGCTGTTATAAAAGGAATACATTCTGTTCCTTCCAGTTTCAATGATAGAGAAGATCTCTTTTTTTTTCTTCCTCGCCTTTGTTTTTGAAACAACTTTTCTTAAGAAGCCTCATACTCGGCCATCTTTTTCTTAATTTCAACCTCTGATTTTTTTATGGATTTATCAGTTCATCTGAATTCCTCAGAGCTGCGCTTGGTTTGGCTACTTCGCCTGAGAGTTACAGAGAATCTGCTACAGCTAAAGACATTTACTGCTAAAAGAATGAAAATAAGTGTCATTTTGCAGTTCTGCTGATTATTTTTACTGTATTTTATAAGCATTCTGTATTAATAGTTACATTTGTCACACTTTAGTAGACTTTCAACGCTGAACTATTTCCACTGCTGCTGTAATATTTAATTACAATGTGTCTACTAGTTTTACAGGACTGTAGTATGTAGGTTGTTTAGTTTCCGTGCACATGAGCTCTAAAACCAACATATTTACATTAAGCGGGTTTTCTGACTACACTGTTGGGGCAGAAGTGTGCTGTAACAAACATATCCGAGTTGGGGGCTGCTGGTTGATAGCTTATTGCGTGTTTTCCTAATTAGTCTTCAGGCCTTGCTGTTGTAAAACTTTATTTTTATTCTGTATAAGCCTATTGTTTGCACTAAGGTGCTGTCCACATAGTAGCAGGTAGCAGTGCCCTGTATATATGTCAGCTCTTTCATATTAAACTTTCCCTTAGAGTAACTGTTTCTGCAACCTTCTGCAATCCTTCTGCTGCTCTAAGAGCATCTGAGTTGCAAGCAGAGCAGAATCACCGTGTTGGATAGCAGCAATTCACATGAAGTATAGCACCCATTCCTCATCTGTGTGCTATCATCCTAGTCCAGTTAAATCTCCGCACTCTACTCCCTGGCTAAACCCATAGTAAAAAAAACCTGAAACCATGGATAAGCACTTTTTTATTATTTCTGTGGCCGTCGTGAGGCATTGTAGCAGCTGTCTCATGTATACTGGCAACCACTTAATCCTGAAACAAACAAACACAGTATATGAGAGATGTGGTTACACTATGAAAATTGAGACATGGCTCTCACATACTGACAAATTAAATGACAAATAGGTTGTCAGCACATGTACATCATTTCCCTCACTAAATAAGTTCTTGACACGTAAACCCACATATGTGGAGGTACTCACAAGTAACTTATCAAAACCTTAGAAGCCTCCTGTACACTGCCCTCAGAAGCCACATGCAAGCAAAACCAAGTGAACACCAACCACTACACATAAAT
The DNA here is from genome assembly GCF_019279795.1 of Protopterus annectens. Classification (NCBI taxonomy): domain Eukaryota; kingdom Metazoa; phylum Chordata; order Ceratodontiformes; family Protopteridae; genus Protopterus; species Protopterus annectens. The sequence continues at coordinate 165,301,058 of NC_056737.1, forward strand.
GTACAACTCAGTGTCTCCACAAGCAAGCCCCTAAGGCAAAACACCACACATTCAAACATCTTGGTCATAAGAGACTCCTTTGGGAGACACACAGATGTCCCCTTTATCAGGTTGGGTAAAGGGAGGGTTACAGTCAGTTGCCTGCCAGGGGCCAGGATTCACCAGATCATACAGGCAGTCAGGTCACTCAACCGCAAGTGCCAGTATGACTCCATCATAGTCCATGTGGGTGTGGATGACCTGAGACATACCTCCCTGGACTATATGAAGAGAGGCTTGCTGAACCTCTCTGAATACATGTTGTAGGCTGGTATGAGACTTGGACTGAGCAGCATTCCACCCTCACAAAGAATGATACTACAATACAAACAGGACTTCAATAATTGGCTTAGCTACTGGTGTTATTCCAAGGGGATCCAGTATTTGTCAGCCTGGGATGACATGATCAACAAACCTCTCTTCTTTGCCAGAGGTGGTCTGCACTTGTCGCTGCTAGGCTTTTGAATACTGGCCAAAGCATTAGCCACCCCCATTGTGCCATTTTAGGCAGTTACAAACTAACAGACCTACCAACTTAAGAAATTTTTTAATGTTAACCTGAAGGTACTGCTGCTCAATGCTAGGTGTTTTAACAAGAAGCTGCACTCCCTGGAAGCTCCCTTCACCCTGGAGAATGCTGCCGTCTGTGCAGTTACAGAGACATAGTTCAAGGCTGCAGAAAGCACCCCAGCAGTGCAAGGCTACAATCCTTATTACACATTTAGACCACCCCCTGAAAAGGAAAAAATGAAAGGAGGAGGTGTTTCCATTTGCATAAAAAATAATCACACTTTTAGACTGGTCAAGCAGAATGACTTGCTTGAGCTACTTCATGTCCATCTGACCATGGGCAAAATCCTCCACATATCATTTCTAGCTACAGGTCCCTAGCCATGAACCATGAAAAACACTGTGTATATCTAAAGTTACTAGAATCACTTACCATTCAGCCCAACACACTACTCATGGGTGATTTTAACTCCCCCTCCATGAACTGGGAAGCCTATACATCTGATGTTGTCCTTTTCATTCTTCCTCACTATTGTGTTACGGATCTGACCCTTGGATCTGACTCAGCCACATTTGTTAGACTTGGATCCTAGTCTTGAACTCGTCCCTCTACCCATAATGCTCCACCATCTCTGTAGCTTCCTCAGATATCGTTTGCCACCTAGGTCTTACTACGCATATTCCTGGTCTTGTTGTGGGGTTATGATAAGTCTAGTGTTTCTTAGCTTATTATACCTATTCTTTCTTATTTTTAATTTCTTATCCTTTTTGCTATTAGTCCCCTCCCTTTCAGTCTTGCATGCGTTATGGACTAGACAGTGTATTTACCCATCCTTCCTACTTCTATCTCCACAAGATTGGCATTTCTGCCTTCTGCTTTTTTTTGTTTTTTCCTCTTCAGTGAATTGTATTAAAAAAAAAAAAAAGAGGTTGTTCTTGTTCTTATTATTGGTAATTTTATAGTTACAGTTGCTGTGTTATTGAAGTGTAGTTATTAGTGTGCAGTTGGTGTTAAAGTTGTTTTTTGTTTTCCTGTATCATGTTGGAAAAGTTTACAGGATTCAAGCTCTGCTCGGAATGTGTGGATAAGATCCCCCATTCCAACATGCATAATAAATGTGTGTTTTATTTAGGGCCGGATCACCTGCATTCAAATTGTCATATTTGCGAGGAATTCAACCCCCGAGACATCGCTGACCACAGGAACAAGCTTATCCTCAAAGGTCTGTTGCCCGTTTCATCCTCCTCCTCAGGGGTTCAAACCACCTCAACCAGCCTTTCTGGGTCTTCAGAGCTGAGAAAACACTCCCATAAGACGTCCAGAGCTTCTTCAGAGTCTCCAGTGAAGACTGCTAAGACCTCAGATCCAAACATTCATGATCAAAGACCTAATTCTGCCACTTCAGATCCAAAAGGCTCATTGGATCTGACAGGGACCTCTCAAGTGAATGCTTCTCCTAGGCAAACTTCCTCTACTTCAGATCCAAAAACCTCCAAACCAAGCGTTAGGACCTGAACCCCAGAGTTCGTCATCAGGACAGTTCCCCCAACACTGCCTCGAAACTGCCCCATACCCTGTCTAGACACTCTAGACCTACTTCTGTTGCTTCCTATAAGTCCTCCAGGAGTCTACTGGATGCCGATATGGACAGAATGATGCAGAGGTTTCTTAAAATTCAGATCCAGATGGGGGTATTGCCAGCTACATCCCCAATCGGATCAGTGAATGTTCCTGCTGGTTTTATCCAGTCTCCTCCTCTGATTTGACTAATGACTTTGGAGTCCCAGGATCCTAGATACATGAGAGAGTCAGCTTCAGATCCGAGGAAGCTTTCCTCCTCAACTCTGACAGCTACTCTGACTAGCTGTGCTTTGAGATCTTCAAATCAGTGTGGGTCTTGGATTCGAGAGGTTGGCATCTGATCTGGGGGTGGGGTTCGGTTCCACCATTTTTGGACCCATCCCTTCCTCTCGACGCTTCAGCTGTCAATAATTCGGCTTTCAATAGCTCAGGTCCAGTCCTCTCTAGGGACCATAGATCTGGTTTGATTCCTGTCCATCCTTCTTCGACTGCCTTGGCTTTGATGGAGATGGAGGGAGTTCCTCTTGGTCCATTGGCCTTCCAGATTGTGGAAAGAACTTTCTCTGTTCACTGAGATCTGACCTCTTTTGCCTCCAATCCTCCCATCGCCCTTCACTGGATCTGAGTGCTGAGCCCATCATCCCTGTCCAAGGTCAGCCTGCATAGAGAAGCCTTCAAGTTCTTCCCACCCGAGGAAAAGCCCTCCTTTCTTCCTGTACCTTCCCTGAACACCCCACAGAGGAGGTTTTTCAGAAGAAAGCATGCAAAAGGAGGCAAATTGACTCCCCAGTCGAGTCACTCACAGAAGACATGGACTTTGATAAGGGAGAAGGATCCCCAAGATCACCGCCTGCTGATGTTCTGGGCATCCTTAGGCAGAAAGATGGCTGGTTGACCCACTCTGTGTTCTTGGATGCTTTTAGGGTGGGTCTGTCTACGTCTTGAGTGACCCCCCCCAGTGGACAACCTTATTGACTTAGTCTCCTGCTGGACTTGGAAGGAGCTGGATACTATTGAACCAATCCCCAAACATCTGGATAGGTTTCTAGTTCCCCCCCATCAACAGACTTCATTGGTCCAAGGGTGTCCCTGTTGATACCATTGTTGTAGCAGCAGCCATCAAGAAGTAGCTATCTGAACAGAGCCCCTCTGTCCATCCACTGAACAGGGAGTCTAGAGCAATGGACAGGTTTGGTAAGCGTATCTTTTTCTCAGCTACATTTGCACTGAGGTTGTTAAATTACTTGGCACCTTTCACTGTCTCAGCTACATTTGCACTGAGGTTGTTAAATTACTTGGCACATTTCACTCGTTTGCAGAGAGATTTGGGCAAGGAGCTGTACAACTCTCTTGCAGAGACCATGTTGGTAAAGGACTTCAGGAAAGTATCTCCCCAGTTGGCTACTGTTTCTTCAGTGTCTAACTCTTCCACGAGGCTTATCTCCCTTTCAGCAGTGGGTATCTCAAGGGCAGCCTACTCAGGCTTTACAGTCAGAAGGCAAGCCTGTATGAGACATTGTGACTTTGTGAAACCTTTTAAAGTGTCCTTTGTCAATGCCCCCTTCGATGGCTCCTCCTTGTTTGGGCCAGCCATCAAAGAGACTCTTTCGTGTGGTGAGCAGGAAGGAAAGATGCTGTCTTCCATTGGGATCAAGTTTTCTATCCCTGAGTGCAGTTTCTCCAGAAATCAAGCAAAGTGGTAAGAAGACTTGGTTTCAAAAATTTCAAGGCTGTTTTCAAGATCAACACTGGGATTCTTCCTTCAGAGGAGGAAGTTTCAGTGGTAGACGCCACCTCAGAGGCAAAGGGGTCTACAAAATCAGGGTTTCAGAGAACCTTTCTGTGACATACCCTATCAGCGCTCCTGAAGTGCAGCCCAACTGTCCATCTCTCAATGTTCCCTGCACCTAGACGCCTGGACCAATCTAACATTAAATATGTGGGTGCTAAACATAATATACAGAGGTTATTACATTCCCTTTCCCTTTTGCCGCTAGTGGAACAAAAGAAACTCCATGACATTCCATCCAGTCAGAGGGAGCATGCAGTACTGGAAATTCAAAAATTAGTGCAAAAAAAAAGAGTCATCCAGGAGGTCCCGGTCAAACAAAGAGGATTTGGAACTTAAACCCACTTCTTTTTAGTGCCAGAGAAAATGGGGGACCTAAGACCTGTCTTTGATGTGAGCAGTCTACATCAGCATGTAAAGAAGTCAAAGTTCTGGATAATTATGGTTCAGTCCATTCTACTGCTGTTGAGCAAGGATGATTGGATGTGCTTGATAGACCTTCAGGATGCATACCATCACAGCAAAATAGATAGACGCTCCAGAAGTCAGTTCCACTTCAGGATGGGAGCCTGTCATTACCATTTCAGAGCTCTCCCATTTGGATTCATCACAACCCCCATGGTGTTTACCAAATGCATGACAGTAGTGCAGCTCATCTGAAGCTGAAAGGATTCCAGGTGTTTCCATATTTGGACAACTGGCTTCTCACTTCTCCAAACCAGCATCAACTATTTCAGGCCAGGGACTATTTGTTTAGATCTTCAGCTACCTGGGCATTACCATAAACCTTGCCAAATCAAACCTCTCCTCTGTGAAGAGGTTGGAATTCATCGGTGTGGTCCTGGATATAACATACCAGATATTTTCTTTGACTTCTCATCACATAGCGTGCTTGAGACACCAAGTACTGGAAATAATTTCTTTACCATCTCTCTTGGTGAGATTACTACTTCAAGCACTTGGATCTATGTCAGCTGCCATCATCCTAGTGCCTTTAGCAAGGTTCTTTATGCGAGTCCTCCAATGGACTTTGGCTGTTCAGAGGTCTGTTCTTTGCCAAGAATTATCTGTTCCTATCCAGTTGACTCTAGGTTTGCAAACATTATCTTCAATGGTGGATTCATTCAAATGATCTGTTTCTGGGCAGACCACCCCCCCCACCTCCCCCCCAGTGACCACGGATGCTTCCCAACTAGAGAAGGGGGGGCATTTCGAGGAAAAGATGGTCTAAGGCACATGGTTTTCCTCAGAGATTGCATATCAATGTACGCGCAGTTCTTCTAAAGCTGCAAGACTTTCAGGACAGCCTCCCCTGTGAGACAATTGCAATACACAGTGACAACATGTCAGTAGTCTGATATATCAGCAATCAAGGAGGAAGCTGTTCTTACCTGTTGCAGAAAGGCCATGAGGGTCTGGGAATGGGTGATATCTTCTGACCGCTTTCTAGTCGCAACACATATACCGGGGAAAACCAACGTTCTAGCAGACAAACTCAGCAGGTCCGTTCTGACCCCTTACAAGTGGTCACTCAGTCAGTGGTGAATCTGATTTTCAGCCATTAGGGCCAACCTTGCTGCAACCTCTTTGCATACCCCCAAAACAACAAGTGCAGCAAGTACTTCACTCTGATCCCCCTCTGGGAGACTCCTCGAGGGATGCTCTAGTTCACGATTCACCCTCCAGTCTCCTTTATGCTTACCCCCCCTCTACCATTGATCCTGAAGGTTTTGCAGAAAGCCAGATGGCTGAAGAGTTCAGTAATCCTCGTTACCCCCTGTTGGCCTCGTCAGGTATTTCCCCTTTCTCTGGTCTCATCTGAAATATCCCCCATGGATTCTGGAGCCCAGACAGGATATTCTGTCTCATCCATCAGGGAATCAACACATCAGTCTACTCACCCTCAAACTGACCTCTTGGTATCTCCAATTCCAGTAATTCTACAAAAGTCTGGGCTTTTTTTTCCTGTTCGAGACATAGTTTTAACTTCTCAAAAAGCTTCTTCTAAAAAAGTGTATCGAAACAATTGGAAAGGTTTGCCATTTGGGCTTCCAAAGAGAAAATCGACCTTTTCTCAGCCCTAATTTCAGACATTCCTCTCTTCCTGACTTCTTTTTTCAAGGAAGGAGCTACTTTCTCCACTATAAAACTTCAACTGGCAGCCATTTCAAATTTCCATGCTGGAGATGTTTCTTGCTCCCTTGCTATGTCTAAATTATGCAAAGCCTTCTTGATTTTTCTGCTTAGACCCCCGATAAAAGGTACTACTCTGCAGTGGGATCTGACTATTATTGTTCAGGGATTAACTCAAAAGGTGTTTGAACCAGTTAATAATTGTGAAATGAAATTCCTTTCATGGAAAACTATCATGTTGGTAGGTGTTACTTCAGCAAGAAGAATTTCTGAGCTTCAGACGTTATCATCGAAAACACCTTACATTATTTTTCACAAAGATAGAGTGTCTGTCTGTACCAGTCCATGCTTTATACCTAAGGTAGGCACAGAGACTAATATTACCCAGTCAATACAATTGCCAGTCTTCTTTCTGAACTTTTCTAATCTTTTATCTGCCTGATGTTCATAGGCAACTACCTTTCTACCTTCATAGAACAAAATAGTCCTGACAGTCTGACCAGCTATTTGTTTCTTTCATACCTATCCGGCTAGGTAAAGCAGTTTCCAAAGTTACATTGGCCAAGTGGATTATTGACTGTATCGTGCTCATTTATTCAAAAAATGGATTAAAATTACCTCATCCTCCTATCCTCCTATCTATGGCTACATCATCAGTTTTCTCCTCCAAAGTGTAGATTGATATTTGTGCTGCAGCCACTTGGTCAAAGACTCATACCTTTGTGACACATTATAAATTGGACATTGTCTAAAGAAGTAGGCTACTTTTGGTTTGACAGTGCTCCGACATATCCTTCCTTGAAGCCACCTGAGATGAGGGTAGCTGGATACTCTGACCCAATAGTGAAGAAGAATGAAAAGGACATTGCATTTAGAAGTTAAGTACTTACCATACCTTGGCATCTGTGTTGTCCATTTTAATTCTTCCTCACCTTCCCTCTCAGCCATCGTCCATCCTATTTCCTTCTGTCTATTATGTCTCTTTATTCAGTGGGCACCAAACTCAGCCTGAGGAAGCTACAGAGATGGTGGAGCATTATGGGTAAAGGGAGGATCTCGAGACTAGGATCCAAGTTGAAGAAATGCGGCTGAGTCGGATCCGAGGGTCAGATCCGTAACCCAGTAGTGAGGAGGAATGAAAATGGACAACACAGATGCCAAGTTATGGTAAGTACATAACCTCTAATATCATTAACATGCAGGTTCAGAGATTCCTGGCCTTTGTCAGTCCAAATGCTCTGGACCAGCTGTTCTGCAGTCCCATTAGGGGCTCAAATATCCTTGACATTGCACCCCCCCAAGTGTAATTTCCTCATTGGTAAGATCAGATCATAAATCGGTCTCCTTTGAAATAAATGTAATGATAAAAACCACATCAAACCCTAAAACCCTAAAGAAGTTTTCCAAGGCAAACAACTTTCTGTTAAGTGATTAAGGTAATTTTAAATCTCTCCCTAACCCCAAAAACATATGCAGAAGTATACACAAATGCCTTGTACGACCACTTAAATAACTGCATAAAAATGGCATTACCTGTCTGTACTAAACCCAGATCTAGCCAGATAAACAAGTCACTCTGGTGGACCCCTGGCATAAATAGACTGTGCAACAGAAGGAAGAAATACCTGTCTAGAAGTAGGTGGGAGGGTACACAACAGAGACAAAATTCATCATTAGTCTCAAGAGGAAAATAGGGGAAGCAGTCAAGTCTTCAAAATCTAAATGTGAGACTAAAATAGCCTCCCATGCGAAAGAAGACCACAAAGCATTTTTTCTTTACATCTGTGCTGATTTGGCTGTAGATGGCACTGCATATACTCAGCCAGAAGAAATAGCAAACCTACTGGCTGATAAATTCAACTCAGATTTCACCCCCTCATCACTTCCGGTCACTCCCCATGAAATACTCCATATCATTCCTTTGCCTGTTATCACAAAAGAATAAGTCATCACTGCACTCTATAAACCTGGAGACATGGCATTAGTGAGCAAAAACAGAATCCCAGGGTGCCTATTAAATAGCTTGAAATGTGACTTAGCAGACACACTCATACTATTTAACCACAGTCTGCAGACAGGCTTTGTCCCAGTGGAGGAGAGGACAGCAAGTCATCACACTGCACAAAGGGGGACCATCTATGGACCTAGGAGACTACTGACCCATAGGTCTGACTAACCTCATATACAAGGCTATGGAAAGGATAATCATGGACATGATTAACAATGACATAGGAAATCTCTAGAGCCTAGACCCAACCCATTTTGGCTTCATCAAGGGCAGGTCCTGCCTGCTCAGACTGGTGGACCACTTTGAGAAGGCCACCAAGGTCATGGATGAGGGTAAGACAAGTGCATACTACATACCTTGACCAGGCTGAGGCCTTTTACACAATACCCCACTTAGGTATTATAGATAAAGTCACAAAATTGGGCATAACTCTGTACAACACTAGATGAATAGCCAAATGGCTTACAGATAGGACACACTGTTAGAGTGGGGGAATCCACATCCAGCAAGAGGCCAGTCACAAGTGGAATACCACAGGGCTCAGTGTTGCACGTCCTCCTGTTTGGGATATATTTCTCAGATGTCAAGACAAATATAGGTGGCCTTTGACTGACCAAGTTTGCTGATGACTGCAAGTTGGGGGGAATCATTGACTCCCCAAATTATATGGATATCCTACAGAAAGGTCTGGCACAGATTAATGATTGGTGTCAGGCTATGGCATCAAACTAAATGTGAAGAAGTGCATAATAATACTCACTTGAAAATTACATTTCTCTGCAAATTACAACATTGCTAGCACCCCCCTAAGAGTGGCCCCAGTGGTGAGAGATCTCGGTACTCAGATAGAAAGTAATCTGAACTTTGACCACCCTATGTCCACAGTGGTGAAGAAATCCTTCTGTGTGGCTCAGCTTATAAGTGAGGACATGGCATCCTGATCTAAGAATGTCATAGTACAACTGTACTCAGCCCTCATTAGACAAATAACTGAGTACAGTGTGCCCTTTGGCATGTACATCGCCAGGCATCTGCAGTGGTTGGAGCATCCTCAGAGGTTTCTCACCAGAAAAATACAGGGTATAACCAACATATCATATGCAGACTGACTAAAAGCCCTATTACTGTATTCAGTTTCCTGACTATTACTAAGGAATGATCTGTGCCTGACCTACAAGGCAGTCTATGACCCAGCCCTGATGGAAATTTTGCATATTTGTGAAACCAACTGCATGAGGCTTACTCACTCCAAAGATCTAAACCTGTTCTCCGACATTAGGTCATGCTGGAGAGACAGATATGTATCCCAGATATTACCTCTTCTCTGGAATAAGCTTCCTGTTCACGTGAAACAGAGCCCGTCCCTGACCATCTTCAAGCACAATCTGGACCAATGGATGGAAATCGAAAATTCACTCCTGGGATGTTATCCATATCTCTTATGGACAGAGGCAGTCTTTAGAAATTACCAAAACCCCACTTGCTGACCCCTGTTATCTTTCCCCTAGGGATAGAAAATTGAGTAAAACCTGGGTAAAACTGGCTAGGCTTATAAGGGTTCTTGAGTTGTTAGCCTAGTAGTCTCCTCTGAACTTATGAGTATCTAATTAAAGCTTCGTCTATTTTTCCAGTCTTTTATTATTTCACTTGATGTATTCATTCAGTTTTTTATTTCTTTTAATCACCTCCACTTACATTTAATTTATTTTTCACTCTAAATTACAGGAAGCCATCTCTTAAACCAAAGCCAAAACTTGAACTGTTTCTTGCTGAACAGCTTCAGAGTCCTTCCCAGACAGTGTGTTCTCTTTACCTTTTCTAATTGATTCTCTTTGAGTTTTCCAGTTGTTTTCTTTTTTGGCATCATGACAGTGTATTTACTAGCTGGTAATTGAATTTTACCCTCAAAAAACAGTTTTAATGGCACTTCTTTTTCTCAGTTTCTGTTTCACACTGGGAAAGCTGACGTTAAGCTTGGAAATAATGGAAAGTAAGCTTTTATTTTATTTTATTTCAAATTTGGACCTGAGCTTAAAGCTCAGCTACTCTATGATGCCAATTGTCGCTGCTTTATTTCAATTAATGTTACATACTTCTATATTTCCAATAGCAACATTTCTATTTAAGCTGAGTTGTATACCTGTATTTCATTTGTTTCATACTTTGATGTTGCACTTTCTCCTCACTTCACTTCTTTTCTCCACCCCCCTTTATATGTAATTATATTCTTATTAGTTATAACTGTACCCTTTCTGTAATAGTGATTTTTATCCACTCTCTGGTTTTACCAGTTTTTATTGTCTTATTTGTACTTTCTTAACAAATGTAAATTTATTTTTTTTAACTGTTCACAGTTGTATCAATGCATCATTTGTATATTACATCTTTATACCCGGCTGAGGCTGAAATGTGTTCATGGAGGTCAGTGCCCTACCAAGGCATGAAGTCTCCATCTCTGATAGAAGATGAACAGGAGTGGAATGGGGTAGAGGCTGTACAGAGGAGGGTTACAGAAATAGTTTAATATCTGCCTGAGAAAAGATGTTGAAAAAGAACTGCATTTAATATTTACATCTTGGAAGGAAGAGTGTCATAGGATGCTGTTCTTGAACTAGTCTTGTTCAGTGATTTTGGAGGTCAGAATCATCTCTCATGGTGATGGCATAAACATTAGTGCAGAGGGTAGCCTCCAGAGCGATTGAATTCATTGTACCTTGTTATCAGTAAGATGGCAGCTGAGAGTTAATGTAAAAAAAAGTGCTGAGTTTTTGCTGGGGAGCCCTTTAAAAAAATACATCTTGATAAGATATACTTTGTACTTTGTTTTTGTCCATGGCCTATTGTCAGCCATACTTGTAAAGGCATGTAAGTGACAATTTAATGTAGCCAGTCAAATAATGCATTTTTGGAGATGAAGCCTTAGTTCCAGCTTGAAATCCCCAAAAGAAATGGTAAGAGCATAGAAGCTTCACTCAGTGACAGGAACACTGAATCCTAGACTCTTGATTTGTGATGCAAGAGATCTTACCACTGAACTACTGCACTGCCCATTAGGAAAGGGCAGGTGAACAACAAGAAAGGATAAAAGGATAAAACCCTATAACAACCTAAAAACCCTAACTTCCTCAATCCAACTCTATTTCTCCATTTTAATTATTTCTGTCTCACATTTTATATACCTGTGAAAAGATAGCCTAAATGACTGGACATGTATATATTCAAGGTAGACTGAATAAAACAGTTTCTCAGTGAGACAGTGGAAGGGCCTGTTATTAATTGCCTATGTACTAATATGGCATAAATCAATTGGAAAGCTTAAAGCCATTTTTAATGCAAAGCTAAGAAAGGACAAGGTAAGAGATAGTGGAATAAGACATAACAGAGTGGAGCTGCACCACAGTCAGACTTGACACAGCACAGAGTTTCTTTGTATGTTCATATGTATCCATATGTCTGACTGTACCTGAGCTGGATAAATAAATGACTGCAAAGAAGAGAGCCTACACATGCATGTGTTATTTGTGGACTACAAAAATAATAAAGTACAGTTGTATGAGTAAACTTAACATAATAATAATAATAATCATAATAGTAATAATAATAATAGATGTTTGAATAGATCACTGTTGCATAGTGTAAGCAATGTGGGATATCCTGCCAAGGATCAGACCAGCCGGCCAACTTCCAAAGCTTTGGGATCCTTCCATATACCTTAACCACTGTATGGCTCAAGGCTTTTCTTATAAATGCAGTGGATGGGTCTCAAATATCTCAGAATTTTGTTGCCCTAGAAGAGGATTCCTAAGTCCCTACCATATAGGAGGAAAAAAGATAAAATCCCACATCCTGACATAAATGCAGCAAACAAGAACTGGCTGGAGGAAGGATGCAACTACTGCATCAGTGATCTGTTCGTGTATCTACTGTTATTGTAAGTTTACGTAGTCAACTGTAGTATGTTAATCATTAGATCACTGTTGCAGTACTGTTGTTCATGGGTGAAGTAGCCTAAGCTATATGGGATGAATGCTGGATCTTAGAAAGAAGGAAGGAGGGAAGGAAGGAATTGAGAAAGGAGATTTTGCCAGTAGGAATGACTATGAGTAGGGGTGCAGACAACAGACAAGAGGGGGATGGTAGGGATGCAGACAACTGACAAGGGGGATGGCATTTACTGGAGAAAACTGGCAAAGGAGCCAAAGTATTGGGAGAAAATAACCAGACTAGGAAAGGTATTAAAGTGGGATTAGGCCAAGTAGAAGTTTGTTCTGCAGGTTAGAGATTGCCATCCCTCCAGGGATTGATATCAAATTATAAACAAAATAAAAGGATAGAAGTCCTCAGTGAAACTCCAGCTCTGGTAGAGTTTTTAGTCACATATAGAACAGAAGCTGCTTTTTAAAAAGGGATCTTTATTAGGGCATGTTAAATATTGCATGATAAGAATAAAAATCAGAATAGGTTAGAAAAGATAGGGAAGAGAGACTGGAAAAATAGTTTACAAAGGAACAATAAAAGGGTATATGTATGACTTCCACATTTGTTGTTTGCATAGATATTTTTATACCTCAAGTACACTTCAAAGAATTTTTCCTTAGGTAGATAGCCAATGATGGAGGTATAATGGGAAAGAAAGAGGTAACAGTGCACGTATGTTTTGGGAATGTAATGAGTTGGCAGATTTTAAAACTTGCTTGCAGTGTACTTTCTCAGAATTTTTTAGGGCGCAAATAGCTGTAAATAAGGAAATGATTCTTTTGAAGTGTCACTTGGCACACAAGATTTGAATTGTGTAGCTATAGTAAGGCCTTATTACGTTTAATGCTATTGGCTGTCAAAAAGCAACTACTAGAAATGGAAATCAAAATCTAAACCAACTCTAATTGAAGTATTGAATATCTTTAAAGAGACAATATCTGGAAGTGAGATCTTTAGAAAGGAGAAGGAGCAAATGATAGTTGTGGGAAAATGTATGCAGAATAATGTTCAGGAGGAGGAGGAGGGAAGTTTAAAGAAAAGAAGGAAGTAGTTGATCAGTTTGTTTATTTATTTTTTTATTTTATTTTGCTTTTGTTTACCGGGAAAGTCCGACTGGGCAGAAATTGCCTGTTTTCAGCAGAGGCCCGGGGAGAAAAGCTCCACGTAATACATCACAATACAAAAAATATTCAAGACATTCAATACAATGATGTTCAGCATAATCATGATACAAAAAATATTCAAAACATGCAGTACAAATATGTTCAATATAGTCATTACAAATATAATAAAATAATACCCAGAAAGAAAGGTACAGGTTTTTAACATGAGATAGTGATACACACTGAAGTGTCATGCCTGGTGCAAATGTAGTACTTTATCATGGAAGACACCATTTACGACTAATTATGAGAAAGAATTAGGTATTATTTATTAAGTTAATAAGTCTGGGTCTTGACAGTTGCATATCCAGGAATTAGTTAGGTAGGACTTTAGTTGATTTTTGAAGTTAGATTTGTTATCTTGATTTCTGATTTTCAAGGGGGCAAGAGTTCCAGATTTTGGCAACTGCACTTGAGTAAAGGGAGTCACCTGATGTATATTTGCTTTTGGATGTTTCTACAAACACTTTGTTTGTGGATCTTAGTTGGTGGCTATTGTTGTAGGGGTTGAGTAGGCCTGTTAGAGCTGGTGTTTTATTGTGGTGGTAGACTATTTGATTCGCCATGGAATGGTAATTTGGTTATATGTTAATAAGATGGGTAATTCTAGCCAACCTAATTGTTTAAGGGCTTGACAGTGATGGGATCGATAGGAAGAGTTGGTAGCGAATTTTGCTATTTTGTTATAGCAAGTGGTTAATTTGTTTGTCACATTTTTTTAGGCTGGTTAGAGCAGGGGATGAATATAGTAATGTGGAGACTAGGTGGCTTTACTGTATGTGGTCAGGTAGTTTTTGCAGCAATAAAGGGTGCCTAGTTTTTTATGAGCTTTAGTTATGATCTGAGCTATATGTTTATCGAATTTAAGATTTTGGTCGATAATTGTCCCTAGTTCTTTGGATTGTGGCACTGGGGTGATAATGGTGTTGTCCATAGATGATATTTTAAAAGGGACAGTGGGTCAGTAGCTTTGGAGGGATATAAATGCATGAGTGGGTTTTTTTTGAGATTTAGAATAAGTTGAGAGCTTGACAGCCAGGTTTCAATAGCAGTGAAGGCTTCCTGGGTTATTTCTTGAAAACGTTGGAGAGAGGGAGCTGAGCAGATTAGTGTGGCATCATCAGCATATTGGACCAAATTTGCTTGATGGGTGGCTGTGTGTAGCTTGTTTGTGAAAATGGTGAAAAAGTAGGGGTCCAAGTATAGAGCCCTGTGGTAACCTAGGGTAACTGAAAGGAGGGGAGATAGGTAGTCCTTCCATTTAACAGCTTGCTGTTGGTTGGAGAGATAGTCTTTAAACCAGAGCAGGGTGGATTTACCTAAGTTGAGTTCAGAGAGGACAGTTAAGAGTTTGTTGCAAGAGACCTTATCAAATAATTTACACAGGTCTAAAAAGACAGTGGAGACTAGATTACCTAGGTTCCATTGTTGATTGACAGTGTTGGTAAAACTGATGAGAATGTTGGAGTGAATGAATGTTGTAAAAAAAGAAAACATGATATATGATGCTTGGAAATGTTAATATGGATTGTTTTTTCTTTATTGTATTGTGTGCCTATGTCTTAAGTGATAATTAGAGAAAAGTATTTAGAAAAAAAGGAAGGGAGAAGGATCAGAGTCCATCCTGCTCTGGGCCTAGAAAAGCAAGAATCAAGTTTTTGCAAAAATTCAGGTTTGGCGTTAGGTAAAGTTGTGCACAGAAGACCAAGACGCTGCCTCTATAAACATTTCTAGAGTCCAACCCATTATGAAAGGCCACAGAAATAGCCAAAGCCATGATGGACTTTACTGGAAAGGCACACACAGACTCTGCCACAGCTTGCTGTGAGGGAAAGGTTAGTTTGCTTTTTTATTTCTTGTATTTTGTATTACTTTATTGTCTTTTTCTGTTTTGTATACTGTGATTTGTTTTCTTTACACTGTGTTTTACTTGTATTCTGCTTTTAACTGCATATTAAAACTTGAGAAAAGAGACCACAGCTCTGTCTGTTGTGAGTCAGACAGAATTATTTCCCACCCTCTCGCCCTGTTACTGTTGTGTTCTTAAACACCACTGTCTTTCTAGGTGTTAATTTCACCATATATCTTGTTCCCTTTCTCCTTTCACTGGTGTAAGTAAGCAAAAGATTGTCATTTTGTGAAATCACTCCCCTTCAACTATTTAAATGTATTGGCCATCCTACTGTATTCCATGGTACCAGAAATTAAAAGTGCCCACTCTCTTTCAAGCTATCCTACTCTTTTAAAAATAGTGACTGTCCACTAAAACTTAACTTTTTAGACAGCTAAGACTTATGTTACCCACTTTCATATCTAACTGCTTAGTGCACACTGCAGTGTTTAGGATAAACCTTTTTTTTTCTTATCTTACCTTTAAGCATATATTGCAAGACCACCAGTTATTGCAAAGCCCACATTCTGCCTCTCACAAGTCATCTTGGGATTAGTGCTTCTGTTTTCTCCTGATGAGAGAAGGAGTACTGAGACATTATTTCCTGCAGATTTCTGATCACCAGAAAGCCTAATAACTGCTTTATGGGCATCCTAAGGCAATGTAGAAATTGCCCCATGTTTACTGACAACCAGTTAATTCTCAAACAAACTGATATGATAGCTCTCACATAAAAGTATTCCTAATGTCAATAAGGTTGTCTGTAGTACACACGCTGCACCCATCCTGCACAATTCAAAGCAGACATACAGACCCACATTTGCTGAGGCACTTACATGTAACCTTCCTAAACCACAGAGATGAAATGTATATAACAAATACCCTCAGAAGCCCCAAATACACTCTTTCAAAACAACAACCACATCAACATATAGAGCTACATCTCATGGAGCCTCTACCTCTAAGCCTGTATGGCAAGTCACCACACAGTCCAACTTTCAAGTCATTGGAGACTCCATCCTGAGACACACTGATGTCCCTCTCACCAGGCGGAGTAAGGAGAAAGTTATGGTCATTTGCTTATTGGAGGGGGGGTAGAATCTGCCACATTATGCATGCACTCAAGTCATTGGACCACAGTTACCAATATGACACAGTCATAGTTCATGTGAGAGTAAATGACCTGAGACATACCTCCCTAGACTATATGAAGAGAGAAATCATGGAGCTCTCAGAATATGTGACTCAGGTTGGTATGAGCCTAGCACTGAGCAGCATTTTACCTTCTCCAAGGATGATGCCACAATACGATCAAAAAATTACTGACTTTAATAATTGGCTTAGTTTCTGGTGTCATTCTAAGGGGGTGTAATATTTGTCAGCATAGAAGGAGATGGTCAACAGACCACACTGCTTTGCCAGGGATGGTCTGCACCTCTCCCCTCTAGGCTTTCTTATATTAGCTAAAACAGTGTCTTCCCTCATAGTGTCTTTTTTAGGCAATGCCACACTGAAAGTACTTCTCACAGAGCAAATCAAAACCAAGAAAATCTAAAGGTATTATTGCTCAATGCTAGGAGTCAAAACAAAAAAACTCCACTCCCTAAAAGCTCTCTTTACCCTAGAGAATGCTGATGTTTGTGTGGTCACTGAGACATGGTTTAAAGCCAAGGAGAGCACACCAACAGTGCAAGGTTATAATGATTTCCACACATTTAGGCCAGCTACTTCACTGGCAGGGTCTAAAGGTGGAGGTGACTCTATTTACATAAAAAATAAATATGCTTCAAGGCTGGTCAAACAGGAAAATACACTTGAAGTGATCCATGTTCAAATCACCATGGGTAAAACCACTTCCTTGCAAGCTATAGGTCTCCCTCTATGACCCAGGAAACCCATGCCATGTGTTTAAACTTATTAGAAACACTAACCATCCAACCCAACACCATATTCATGGGTGACTTTAATTACCCCACTATTAACTTGGAATCCTATAGGACACCAAACATACATGCACAGAGATTCCTGGATTTTGTAAACACAAACTCCCTGGACCAGATAGTCAGTACACCAACCAGGGGTGCAACTATACTGGATCTGGTCCTCACTAATGTGGGAGACTGCTGCACATCCCCTACTGTAATGCCTCCCTGGTAAGGTCAGACCACAAAATTGTCTCCTTTGAAGTAAAAATAAAACTTGGACCCCCAAATAAACCTGGAATATCCAGGAACTAGTCTAAGGCTACCCTCCTGCTATTAAGTGAGAACCTGGCAAAATTTTAAACCCCCATAAACCCTGAGAACACTTCTGCCTTTGCAGAACTATTCACTGAAACCCTGTACAAGCATGTTAATAGCTGCATAGAGGTAGCTGTACCCACAAGGAGGAAGTACAGAACTAACTCAAAAAGCAAGCCACCCTGGTGGAATCACAAAATCAATCATCTGTATAAGAGGAGGAAGAAAATCATGGCAAAAATTAAGAGGTACAGCACCCAGCAGGATAAAAGCACTCTCGTCAAACTAAACAAACAACTTAGAGGACAAATAAAGTCTATCAAAGCCAAATTTGAGGTAAGTTTGGCATCCCAGGCCAATGACAACCACAAAGCATTATTTAGCTGTGTCCTCAACCTCAGAGGCAATAGACAATTGTGTGCAGAACTCATTGTAAATTGAGCCACCTATACTGAGCCAGGGGATGTAGCAAACCTCCTGGCTGATAAATTCAGCTCCAACTTTACTCCTTACTCCCCCTCAACCTTCCCTCAGGAAATATCATCAAATATAACTCCCCCTACTATCACTAGGGAACAGATCCTTAATGCTCTCTCTAAGACCAAGAACATTGCATCAATGGGCCTAGACAATAACACAGGATGCCTTCTAAATAGCATGAAACATGACCTATTAGGGTCACTGGAATTACTGGCCAAACAGGCCTTGTGCCTCATGAATGGAGAAAGGCAACAGTCACCCCTCTGCACAAAGGTGGGCCATCTACAGACCCTGGAAACCGCAGACACATAAGTCTCACTAGTCTTATATGTAAAGCCATGGAAAGAATTATCATGGAGATGATAGAGATATAGTAAACCTCCAGACACTGGAACCAGCCAGGTTTGGATTTGTCAAGGGCAGATCATGCATACTCAACTTGGTGGACTTCTTTGAGAAGGTCACCAAAGCAATGTATGAGGGCAAAATTGTTCACACTGCCTACCTTGACCTGGCCAAGGTATTTGACACAATATCCCACTCGGGCATTGTTGACAAACTCAAGAGGTTAGGTACAAACCTATATGTCACCCAGTGGATAGCCAGCTGGCTCACAGACAAGACCCAGGAAGTTAGAATTGGGGAGTCCACCTCTACAAAGAGGCCAGTCACAAGCGAAGTCCCTCAGGGATCAGTCCTTGGACCGCTCCTTTTTGGCATTTACTTCTCAGAAGTCAAGGCCAATGTCAGTGGTCTCTGGCTGACTAAATCTGCAGATGATTGCAAATTAGGAGCTGTCATTGAATCTCACACTGACACAGATGTTCTGCAGGAGGGGATATGACACAGACAAACAACTAGTGTCAGAGCCATGGACTAAAACTAAATGCCAAGAAATACATAATAGTATCCTTTGGGAAGTTATGCATCCCTGGTAACTATCATATTGACAACACACCCCTTAGAGTTGCTCCAGTAGTCAGGGACTTAGGGACACACATAGATAGTAATCTAGCCTTTAATCATACATGTCCACAGTGGTGAGGAAATCATTCTATGTTGTGCAACTTATAAACAAAGGCATGGCATCTAAGTCCAAGGAAATCATTGTTCCACTGTATTCGGCATTCATCAGATCTGTCATTGAGTACAGTGCCCCTTTGGTATGTACCTAACCAGGCATATCCAGCAATTGGAATGTCCACAGAGGTTCCTCACTAAAAGAATACAGGGTGTAAGTAATATGTTCCATGCAGACTGCCTCAATGCCCTATCCTGTATTCTATCTCCTACAGGCTTTTAAGGTGAGATCTATGCCTGGCATACAGAGTATTGTCAGACCCCCACTCTGATGGATCTCCTGCATATCCAGAAAACAAACAGCACCAGAATTACCTGTTCTAAAGACTTAAATCTTGCCTATGATATAAATAGGACCTGTGGAGAGATAGGTATGTATCCCAGAGACCACCCCATCTCTCTCCAGTAGGCTCCCCATCCATGTAAAGCAGAGTTCTTCCCTAACCCAATTCAAGTGCAACTTGGACAACTGGATGGGAAACCGGAAATTCATCCCTGGTTTGGCACCTATGTCTCTAATGGACACAGGTAACCTGTAAATGGTTCATCTCCCAGGTTCATGCCTACACTTATCAAGGGTAGAAGAACTTGTCAGAGATTTGGGATGCATGGCTAGGCTTATAAAGCTCCTTGTGGTCGTTAGCCTAGTAAACACCTATGAGCTTGTAAAATCTGACCCTGTCTGGAAATGTCTAATTAGTGCAGCTGAAGGAAATAGCATGAGACAACAGTTTAGGATCATAGGAGATTACCAGGCTTTCGACCTGGAAGTTATTTCAAGCCTAGCTGTTTCATCCAAATTTAGTAATGACTAAATAAAAAATAAATAGTGCTAAGGACGAAACATGGCAGATAGTAAATTAAAATAAAATATTACGTTTTTGGTGGTAACTGGTTTTGCACCCAAAGGTAGGTGCTTCATCAGACCACTGTAAAAATTTGTACATCATACCACTTAAATACAAAAGTTAACCGTCATCAATTAAATCATTAAAAAGCAACCTATCAAAATATAACCTACCAAAATACAAGTCTATACAAGACACATCATAATTAAACATCTGTAAATGTACTTCAAACCTAAAGATAAAATCTAAAAATGTAAGACATATATAAAAAGGAGAAACATCACCGTAAAGGATGCACCTGTAAATGTAATTTAAGCAGAACTTTACCATTTAAACTAGGGGGTTTATACTTCATGTCTCTTGGTTAAATTACTAAAATCACCTAATTGTGGACTTTATATGAAACATTCAGTAGCCATAAAGGTAAATGTGTGGCCTCCACCAGATTCAGTAATATGTGTTGCCAAAGCACTTCTACCAGGGTCTTGCCTGTTTATAGCAGTTAAGTCTTCTCTAATCCGTTCACGCATTGAATGGTTAGTTTTACCTAGATAAAAGGAGCAGCATTCTTGACAGACAGTAAATAAACTATGTTCTTAGTAGAACAAGTGGCCATAACCTTAAACTCAAAAACTTTTATCGGAAGCAGGATGTATAAAAGTGTTATCAGTATTCAACACTTTACAAAAAGTGCAAACTTCACACGGAATAGTACCTTTTGTTTGCAATGGTGTGTCACACCTACCTAGATCATGGCATAAAAGATTTTTCTTATTCCTATAATGTAAATGTGGGTGTTCACCAGCTATATCTTCTCATTTATCATCAGAAGATAAAGTAAACCAATTCTTTCTAGTGATTTGCCTAATAATATTAGTATCATTAGAATGCTGCATATTCATAGATACATAAGTTGTCTGTCATGGAGAATGCATATCAGATGTATGTTGTGTAGCAATTTCTGTAAAATAAGGTTTAGCTTGATCTTTCCAGAGAGATTTCACTTGACTAACCATACTATTATCTTTAGTTGATTTATATTTACGCTTAAATAAATCATTCTCAAATTTATTAATATATCTTTCAAATCTTTCATTATTATCATTTAATCTAGAGATACGCATTGACTACCCTTTCAATATATTTCTGTAAATACGTAGTGGATGCATGCTATCCCTGTATAAAATATTATTTATTTACAACTTTTCTTATGGAGACAAGTACTAATGTTTTAAGACCTTTGTTTCCTCCCAATTTGCTAAAACAGTAATGTATGTGAACGTGATATATTTGAGGCTATAAATTCACAACACCATAATAAGAAATTTAATAACTTAGGAAAGAATGAACTTATAGCCTTACAATCCCTACAACAAGATATCAGTATTTCAATCTGCCCCTCAGATAAAGGTGGTGGCATAGTTGTAATGTACACACAGTGTTATTTAGATGCCATAAATTAGATGTTAGATAACAGGGAAGTTTATAAATTTATATCATCCTCTGATGTTGAAACCATGTGTGATTCTGTGCACAGAACTCTATATGACTGTCTATTAAGTAATATCATTTCACTTGACTTATTTAATTATTTTTCTGTGAAGTTTCCAACAATGCCTATGTTAAATGGTCAACCGAAAATTCACAAGGATAGTAGTAGACCACCAATGAGAACTATAGTCTCATTATGAAGTGAAAAATATTGATTTAATTTGTATGTTTTAAAGTTAATTTTGGACAATAATATTTTCTTATTTGACAACAGTTATTATGTCAAAATAAAGGTGTAGCTATGGGCACTCCATTTGCCAACAGCTACGCCAATATTGTTTTACCAGATTGGGAGGAAACAAAGGTCTTAAAACATTGTGAATTTGCTGGCAATATCAGTTTTTATCATAGGTTTGTTGATGTATTTCTGCTACGGACAGGTTCAGTTGAGAGATTGAATGATTTTATTGAATTCTTGCAAAGTACTACTGATTATTTAAAATTTACATTTAAGTGTTCAGTATCTCAGGCCGTGGTGGTGCAGCATTTAGCATTGTTACCTCACAGTAAGATGTTCTCCTGTTCGATTCTCGTCTGGAGTGCCTTCTGTATGGAGTCTGCATGTCCTCCCCATGGTCGAGTGACACATAAAGACATGCCGGTAGGTGCGTGCGTGAATGGGTGTGCCTTCTTTGAAGGTTGGGCATCGGGCTGGCAACTCGGCACCGTAAAAATCCACTGCCAATCGTTACCAGACTAGAGTTCCACTATGGCGACCCCTAACCGGGAAAAGACGAAAGAGCTTTTTATAAGTGTTCAGTATCTAAAATGAAATTCTTAGACGTAATGTTATTAAGAAGTATAGATGGTCATTTTAGTACTGGTTTCCTTAAGAAAAGTTGTAAAAGAAATAATAATT
Organism: Protopterus annectens; assembly: GCF_019279795.1. NCBI lineage: Eukaryota > Metazoa > Chordata > Ceratodontiformes > Protopteridae > Protopterus > Protopterus annectens. The sequence goes on from NC_056737.1 coordinate 165,323,209, forward strand.
TGTACATAGACAGCATGTATCCTCCACATATTTATATAAATATATTGAAGGGCCAGTCAATGGGTATCTCTAGATTAAACGATAATAATAAAAGATTTGAAAGAGACATTAATACATTTGTGAATGATTTACTTAAGAGTAAGTATAAATTGACTGAAGTTAATAGTATGGTCAGGCAAGTAAAATCTTTGAGGAAAGATCGAGCTAAACCTGATTTTACAGAAATTGCTACACAACATATATCTGATATGCATTCTCCATGACAGACATCTTATGTATCTATGAATATACAATATTCTAATGATGCTAATATTATTAGGCAAATAATTAGAAAGAATTGGTTTATTTTATCTTCTGATGATAAATTAAAAGATATAGTTGGTGAACGTCCATGTTTCCATTATAGGAATAAGAAAAATATAAAAATGTCTTTTATGCTATGATCTAGGTAGGCATGAGACACCATTGCAAACAAAAGGTACTATTCCGTGTGGAGGTTGTAATTTTTGTAAGGTGTTGAATACTGATAACACTTGTATACATCCTGTTTCTCATAAAGTTTTTGAGTTTAAGGTTATGGCCACTTGTTCTAATAGGAGCGTTGTTTATTTAGCTGTCTGTCAAGAATGCTGTTCCTTCTATGTAGGTAAAATTAACTATTCAATGTGTGAATGGATTAGAGAACATTTGACTGCTATAAACAGGCAAGACCCTGATAGGAGTGCATTGGCAAAAGATATTGAATCTGGTGGAAGCCACACATTTACCTTTATGGCTACTGAATGTTTGATAGAAAGTCCATGATTAAGTGATTTTAGTAATATGACCAAGAGACATGAAGTAAATTAGTTTATAAAATTACGTGCCGATAAACCTCATGGTTTAAATGGTAAAGTTCTGCTTAAACCACATGTACACGTGCATCCTTTAAGGTGATGTTTCTCTTTTTTATATATGTCATATATTATGATTTTATATTTAGTTTTGAGTACACTTATAGATGTTTAATTATGATGTGTATTGTATAGACTTGTATTTTGGTAGGTTGTCTTTTGATAGGTTGCTTTTTAATGATTTAATTGATGATGGTTAGTTTTTGTATTTAAGTGGTATGATGTGTAAATTTTTATATTGGTCTGATGAAGCACCTACCTTTGTGTGCAAAAGGGCTTACCATCATTAAAGTTTATATTTTATATTAATTTACTGTCTGCCATGTGTCGTCCTTTGCACTGATTTTTATTTTTATTTATTCATGTGCGAGTGCTGAAGGAAGTCTATTCACAATGGCTTAATTTAGTAATGACTGCCCATGTCCAGGAGGGTCGTGTGTGCTATTCCCGGTAAGAATTTATAGTGTCCCATCCGCTCTTCCAGGTTCCTTTTAAATAATTTCACAGAGATGCTCTGTTTCACATGAATAGGTAACATATTCCAAAGATGCAGCAGTCGCTGGGAGATAAATCTGTCCCTCCAGCATGTGCTATTTAAATTGCAGGCCAAATTTAGTTCCCTGGAACGGGTGTCCCTAGATATGCAGAAAATTCATTAGGTTTGTGTCTGAGATTGCTCTGGAAGCTAGGCATAAGTCTCCCCTAAGATGTCTGTATGATACAGAGTAAAGTGACAGGGACTTTAGTCGTTCTGTGTATGGCACATGCTGGAGTCCCTTGATCTTCTTTGTTAGAAACCTCCTAGGTCTCTCAAATTGCTGCAGGTGTTTTATACGGTACATGCCGAACTGGGTGTTATACTCAAATATGGGCCAGATTAGTGCCGAGTATAGAGGGGTTATAACCTCTTTTGATTTTGAGGCAATGCCTTTACTAATGAAGTGTGCGATGTAGAAAGTCTTCTTTATTACAGTAGAAACATAGTGGTCAAATTTAAAGTAGCGGCCAGCTTGTGAACCCAAGTCCCTTACCACTTTATGGGTACGTAGGGTATTGTTGTTAATTTGATAGTGTAAAGGGACATTGTTTGTGCTGAAGGGAATGATGATGCATTTCTTTTCATTCAAATTGAGGCTGTGACTAAGACACCAGTCGTTGGTCTGAGTAAGATCCTCCTGGAGTATACTGACATCAGTTGGGGAATTCAATAATTGCACACAGTTTGCAGTTGTCTGCAAACTTGGTCAGTCACAACCCCTGTGTTCTGACCTGAACTTCTGAGAAGTGTATACTAAACAGTAGGGTGACTTGCACTGACCCCTGTGGCACCACCCTGGTAACAGGTTTAGAAATTTTCTGTTTAGATACAGGTTGTCCCTTACTTTGGCATTCACAAGAAATAGTTGATATACACTCACAAAGGTTTTTGACCTGTCAGTGTACAACCTTAGCTGACTGTGGACATCCAGAATAAATAAAACTATATCTGAAGTAGTTTACTTCATTTGATCTTCAGCCTGTGGGTACCAGATCCGTATCGGATCTGAGCCTGCAGTTTCACTAGCATCTGCTCCAAGCTCCTCCCTTTACCCATAATACACCTCCACTACATTCCAACCCCCAGATCTCATTTGCTGTGGCTTGGTATAAGCATCGTGATCCTGAGCTCCAAGTCTGTGAGTTGGGTAGTTTTGATAATTTAGCGGTTTTTGAGGCCAAGTTAGCCTTGCAAGGTCTTCTACTTACTACGGAGGTGGCTGCCTCCTTTACTGCATCAGTCACAGCAGTTGCTGTGGGCACCTTTCCTTCCTCTCTTGTCCTTCTTTCTTCTCCCTCCCAGGCTGGGACTCACCCTCCTTCCTCTAGCATGCGGAAGTGGAGTGCAGAAAAGACAGAGAGAAGGAGAGTGAGCATCGGACAGAGAAACGCAAAAGGTCCCCGGATTTTTCAGCATCAGGAACTCCCGCCAAAAGTCAGTCTAGGCACCATGACTCCCCTTAGCTCCGATCTCCCAGATTTTCCCCGTAGCTGGAGGAGCCATGACCATCATTAATGGCCTTGGTTCCTCGACCCTCCAGGTCAGAATCCGTGGCCTCATCCTGGTCCACCCAAAGCCTTTCCAAAGTCGACATGGATAAAATGATGAGGAAGTTCATTCGTACACAAATCCATATGGGAGTCTTGCCTGCCCCCTCTCCCTCTGGAGAGGGGAGCTTGCTTCCTTTCTTCACGCCAATTTCTCCTTCTCCGATCCGACCTCCGGGTTCAGAGTACATGGATCTGAGGATGGCCTTAGTCAGGGGGTCGGTGCTGACAGTATCTGCCTCCTTGATGCCGGCAGCTGCCTGGAGTGTGTCAGATCTGACCAGTTCGGATCTGAGTGGCTCTCAGAGCCAGAGCCTGAGTGTCAGATCTGAGGGACTGGAACTTTTTCCATCGGCTCCAATGTTGTCGGGCCAAGTTCTCCCCCCTCGGAGCTCCGTCCACTTCGGGCCTGGCTCCAATTCTCCCATCGGGTCTGGGGAGAGTGGTTTCCTTATTGGTGGCCCAGGAAGCATGTTCTCCCTTGGCGTTTGACGTGGTAGAAAGGGTTCACTCCACTGGATCAAGATCCTTGACTATTTCCTCGGACTCCACTGTGAATCCCTCGGCTTTGTCTGTGAATCCTATCATTTTACCTGAGGGACAGCCTGTGCTTGAGGAGCCCCAGGCTTTTCCCCCCTGAGGAACAAGTGGCTTGCAAGTTCCCCCCAGAGAGCCCCACCAGAGATGTGCATCACAAGCATACGTGCAAGAGGAAGCACTTGGACTCCCCTGAGTCCCTCATCAAAGACACAGATTTGGATGATGGGGAAGGTTTCCCCAGATCACCTCCCGAGGATGTCTCCCTTGGAGACATCATGGAAATCCTACACCAGCGGGGAGATTGGTCCTCCCCAAAACCTTCCTTGGGTGAATACGTGTTCCTGGAGGCTTTCGGCACGGGCCCATCTACTTCCTGGGTGTCCTCTCCCGCAGATCCCCTGGTGGACCTGGTCACCTTGCAGGCTTGGAAGGAGCCAGACACTGTGGAACCAATCCCAAAACGACCATATAAAATTTTGAGCCCCCCTCTGACAGACCAACGTGGAACAAAGGTTCCTCTGTAGATGCTATGGTGTTAGTGGTAGCAGCAGCCACCAAAACGGAACTAGCCCAGGAGAGTTTCTCGGTTCATCCCCCTGACTGAGAGTCTAGGATGATGGACCACTTAGGGAAGCGGGTTTATGCATCAGCGACCTTTTCCATGAGGGCGCTGAACTATCTGGCCCACGTTACTAGACTACAGCGTGACCTGGTAAAGGAATTGGCTGAGTGTCCCCCAAAGTCCATGTCACAGGAGGACAGAGACACGTTCTCCGCGAGGATGGCCATTTTGACAGCAGTTTCCAACACATCCATGCGACTCTTCTCACATGCTACTTAAGGAACAGCTAGGCAATTAGGTCCTGCGTGTCCATGAGGTGTAACGCCTGGCACAGATTATGTCAATTCTCAGAACCCTTCAAGGCATCTTTTGTGAACGCCCCTCATGACAATTCTACTCTTTTTGGTAAGACCATCAGAGACACCTTGGTCCAGAGTGATAAAGATGGGAAGACACTGTCTGCCATCGGAATCTGCTTCTCAAACCCTCAAAGATCCTTTTCCTGGAATCAGCGAGGGCAAAAGAAGATGTGGTTCCAGAAGTCTCGGTATTCCTGGGACACTCAGGGCTATTCTTCCCCCAGAGGCAGAGGGGGGCAGGACAGATGCCGGCCCAGTAGCAGAGGGGTCCGAGGAATTTTGGGTCTCGAGAACCATTCTCGGACAGGCCTGCGCAGCAACCCTGAGGGGATGCCCGACTGCTCTACTCTGGAGGGAGTTGGGGGTTGCTTGTCATTGCACCTGGTGGCATGGGAGTCTGTAACATCAGACCGCTGGGTGCTTTAGATAATTTCCAGAGGATACTCAATCCCGTTTGTGGTTCCTCCCAAACCTCTCAAACAACTCCCGGACATCCCACCTGCACAAAGGGAGGCAGCAGCACTGGAAATTTCCAAGCTGCTAGAGAAACGAGCCATCAAACCTGTCCCTCCAGATCAGTCCGGATCGGGCATCTACTCCAGGTTCTTTTTGGTGCCAAAGAAAATGGGGGACTTAAGGCCCATTCTGGACCTATCTACCCTGAACCTGTCAGTTGCCAAAGAAAAGTTCTGGATGGTCACCTTACAGTCCATCATACCATACCTGCAAGAGAGCGACTGGATGTGCTCATTCGAACACCAGGATGCCTACTATCACATAAAGATGCACAGAAGCTCCAGGAGGTTCCTCTGCTTCCGGCTAGGAGTCGATATTACCAATTACGAGCCCTACCCTTTGGTCTCACCACAGCCCCCAGGGTGTCCACCAAAGTGATGGCAGTAGTAGCGGTTCACCTGAGGCTTCAGGGGATTCAGGTCTACTCTTACCGGGACAACTGGCTCCTTACTGCTCCCACCAAGTGTCTACTTTACCAAACCAGGGATTATTTCCTAAAGCTTGCACTCCACTTAGGGATTACAATCAGTGCATCCAAATCTCTTCTGAATGCTGTCCAGGTGATAGACTAGATAGGGGCATGGATAGACACACTACAGTCAAAAATCTTCCTGACCAAGGAGAGAGTTCAAAACCTAAGGATGCATGTTTCCTTCATCTACCGTTCTCACCTTCCCTCAGCAGAATCGTTTTTGAGGATCCTAGGTTCTATGGCAGTGAACATAATGCTTCTTCTGTGTGCCTGGTTACACATGCGAGTACTACACTGGACTCTAGCAGTGCAATGGTCCCTGTTGGATCTTCCGTTGTTGCATCCAGTACACCTCAGTCAAGTTTGCAGGTCATCCTTTCTTTGGTGGATGCATTCTCCAGAAATTCTGGAGGGTCAACTTTTTGTTCCAGCCCCTGTCCAAGCCACAATGACCACGGATGCCTTCCAACTTGGGTGGGGGGTCATTGTTCGGACAGGACAGTCCAAGGCCTGTGGTTCCCTATCAAGACCAGTCTGCATATAAATATTCTGCAGATGAGGACGGTCCTTTTAGCATTGCAGGCCCTTCATGCCTTTCTTCCTATGGGAACCATTTCAATTCAATCAGACAACATGTCAGTGGTCCGGTATGTCAACAAACAGGGAGGGATGAGATCTTACCCCCTTTGACGCAAGTCTATGAGAGTCTGGGAATGGGCGATCTTCACCGGTTGCTTTCTGACAGCAACGCAGATTCTGGGACAGTCCTACATCCTAGCGGACAGGTTAAGTCGGAATATACTGATGCCTTACAAGTGGTCTCTGAATCCTTCAGTAGCGGAGCAGATCTTTCTGGAGCGGGGTCAGCCTTGCGGGGATCTCTTCTCATCTCCTTCTAACATGAAGTGCAGTGAGTTCTTCTCTCTGAACCCCCAACCAGGGGAGTCCCCCAGAGACACTCTAGTCCATGCTTAGCCTCCTGGTCTTCTGTATGCTTATCCTCCCGTATCCCTTATTCCAAGGTTTCTGCAGAAAGTTTGTCGACTAGGGAGCAAAGTGATCCTCATTGCCCTGTTTTGGCCTCGCCAGGTATGGTTTCCCTTCCTTTGGTCTCATTTTCTGGCTCCACCTTAGATCTTGGATCCCATTCAGAATCTTATTTCACACCCCTCTGGGGTTCCTCATCCGAGCCTGGACAGTTTGAAGCTCACGGCTTGGCTGCTCCAGTTTCCCTAATTGCTGGGACTCCTGGATTATCCTCTTCAGTCAGGTCTATTCTGGTGGCAGCTCATAAGTCTTCCACCAGGAAGGTTTATCGTAGCAAATGGAAACGTTTTTCCTTTTGGGCTTCTCAAAGGAGTTTAGACCCTTTCACGGCTCCTGTTTCAGCTTTTCTCGATTTTTTAGCAAATATTTTCCAACAAGGAGCTAGCTCTTCTACTATCAAAGTTCAACTAGCTGCCATCTCTCATTTTCATGTGGGTGAGAATTCTGCTTCTCTAGCCCCTTCCAGACTGTGTAAAGCTTTTATTAAATGTAGTTTCCTATTATGCTCTACGGTCAAAGATCCTATTCCCCCATGGGACCTTACTATGGTTTTTCAAGCTTTGGTCGCTTCGCCATTTGAACCTGCAGCAACCATGGATCTTAAGTTTTTGTCTTGGAAAACAGTGTTTTTAGTGGCTATCACCTCTGCTAAGAGGGATTCAGAACTGCAAGCATTGTCTATTAAAGTTCCATACATGATTTTCCATAAGGACAGAGTTTCCCTTCGTACCAGTCCTTCCTTTCTTCCCAAAGTAGCATGACAAGTTAACATCAATTAGACCATTAATTTACCTGTTTTCTTTCCAAATTGTGCTAACAAAATGGAATACAGACTCCACTTGCTTGATGTTCAGACAGTTACAATTCTATTTACACAGGACTAGAACCTTTCATAAATCTGATCAATTGTTTGTGTCCTTCTCTGAACCCTTTTTGGGTAAACCTATCTCGAAGGTTACCATCGTTAGGTGGATCTCCTTGTGCATCCTTCAGGTCTATATGGATAAAGGTTTGTCTCCTCCAGGTCAGGTGAAAGCTCATTTGACTAGGTCAATGGCTACTTCTGCGGTCTTTTGGTCGAGAGTCTCGTTGGATATTTGTTCTGCAGCTACTTGGTCCTCATCTCCTACCTTTATTTCCCACTACAAATTGGATTTGATTTCTAGAAGGAAAGCATCCTTTGGTTCAGCGATGCTCCGGAATATCCTTCCATGAGGGCCACCCAGGAGTGTAGTAGCTGGGGACTCTGTCCCACAAGTTGAAGATCAAATGAAGTAAATTACTTCAGATAAAGAAGTTATGTACTCACCATAACATTCCATCTGAGTAGTTCTACTTCATTTGTCTTCAGCCATCCCTCCCTCCTTCCCCTGGCCTTACCATATGGACAGCCTGTTTGGCTGAAGTTTTAGGTGTGTAAGGTGTTCTTCAGTTCGGGTTCTCAGTTTAAGTGGCAGCAAACTCGATCTGGGGGTTGTAAGGTAGTGGAGGTGTATTATGGGTAAGGAGAGGATCTTGGAGCTCGGAGCAGATGCTAGTGAAATTGCCGGCTCGGATCCGATACGGATCTGGTACCCACAGGTTGAAGACAAATGAAGCAGAACTACTCAGATTGAATGTTATGGTGAGTACATAACTTTTTTTTTCTCACTTTTATTTATTTATTTGGATCTTGAAAGAAAACAGGGAGCTGGATGGTCTTGCTGTAGGAAAAGAAGTCTTAAATCACTTGAGGCTTAACAGAGGGATTTGATATCAAAATGAGCTTATCTTTGTGAAAGATGAGATAAGGCTGACTCTGCACAATAGCCTGTTATTTCGATAATTTCCTGACAGGAGTCAGAGCAATGAGGAATGTTTTCTATTATACAAACTTCCATCTGTCTTGTAAGTTCAAATGACGAGTGTCAGTTTCAATAAAAAATAAAGATCCTAGGGAGTAGCCACCTGCATATGAGATATATGCATAACATCTTTCAAAAACTGTTTCACGTGAGGTAAAGAAGAAAAGGGGAATGAATCTAAGGACAGATATGCAGAAATTACCAAAAGAAGAATCTTGAAAAAGAGTAAGAAAGGCCTACAGATAATAATTCATAGAAATACTGCAGAATCATAGGAGTCAGTACCCTACAAGGATCTTGATTCCTATTCTTGCACCATCTAGAAAATCTTTTCCATTTTACAAATATAAGAATTTTTAGTAGCAGGTTTCATTGTCTTGTTTAGTTGCTGCTGCATATCCTCAAAAAAGGTGCCTAAAAGGAACTAATTTTTTGTCATCTAGGCAGTCAATTTATTTATTTATTATTTATCTATTTATTGACATTTGTTGACCAAGGAAAGTCCACTGGGTTGGAAACCCATTTTCGGTGAAGACCCAGAGAGGAAAGCTCCAACAAATATAAAATATTATTACAAAAATATTAATACAAAATGTAAAATTTGTATAGCACACCTAACACACAAGAGGTATTGATTTTGGTACAAACTAACATTACAGCTAGTTATATTAAACATGCAATACAGTTACACAGAGTCACTCAAAAAAGCTAGATACATTCAAGGAAGATACTGATTTATTCTATAGTTAGGCAGTTATAGGGTTAGAAATTAACAGAAGTTAAAAGGATGGTTAACTTTGTTTTTGGTGTCTTAGACATATGTGCACATGGACAGATATAATTTAGGGCAGATTTAAATGCTTTTATTGAGTCCAATTGAGTAATTGTGGAAGGCAGGGCATTCCATAATTTGGCAATGGTATGCTTAAGAGTTGTTTATTACTGGACCGAAGATTTCTCGGAGAGGTGTATATTTGTAGACTAGTCTAAAGTGAAGGGCACTTGTCAGGATTGTTGATTACCTTGTGGGCAAGTGCCATTTAGGTGTAGGTTAGGTAATGAGGGAATTCAAACCAGTTCAGTTCTTTAATGGCCAGGCAGTGGTGCATGTGGTTTGGCATTCTAGATGCAACCTTTGCTATTGCATAGTAGCAGGATTGTAATTTGGTAATGAAAGATGTGTGGAGGTTGGTGAAGATGGTGGAAGTATGAGACTGTTTCCCAGTTTTATCCTGGTCAGCTTATCCAAGTATAGTTTATGTCTATAGAGTTTGCCGAGCTTGCAGTGAGTTTTTTTATTGTGTTCTGAATATGATGCTCAAAGTACAATTTGTCATTAGTTGTAATGCCTAGATGTTTTGCTGTTTTTACTAATTCAATCTCAGTATTGTTTTGTGAGTAAATCTTAAAGATGTGACTTTGTGTTTTTGGTGAGAATAACAAGAGTTTAGATTTTTTGGGATTAATTGGAAGTTGTGCTTTATTTAGCCAGGCTTTAATAGGTGATAAGGCATTTTGAGTTATCTTTAAGAGATCAGAAAAGTTATTTGAAAAGGAAATGATGGTGGACTCATCATCATATTGGATGACTGTACTTTGTTGGGATGCAGTGTGGAGATTATTAATGAAAATATTGAAAAGAAGAGGCCCCAGAATAGACCCTTGGGGAACTCCTATATTACTGACCAAATATTTGGATTCTTTATTTTGCCATTTGGCAGATTGTTGTCTATGGTGTAAGTAGCTGGAGAACCAATTAATATTATATGAACGAAAGTTCATATAAGCGAACGCTGTAATGGGCGAAACTCTCAGACATCGAGGTGCGTGTTGTGGGATCGTAGTACAATGAAGATTGGAGTTTTTGCCCTTTCCTCACTGTAGTGGGATCTCGGAATTGGAATATATATTTAGCAGGGGGTGTGGGGGATGCAGCCCCCTACAATAGTGTTTTCGATGTCCGGGATTTTCGCTCATTGAGCGTTCGCTTATATAAACTTTTGTTTATATACTATAGACCCAGTATGGAGATGTATCAGATAACCCCCTATCTTGTGTGTGTAAATCCATTTTGTATGAAAACTTATGGTAATTTCATTTAGGAAATTTCAAAACAAGGGAGAACCACTGTTGACTGGATCAAAAGATGGTTACTGTAATAATCCCTGTGGAGTCCTTCTGACTCTTTAGAAGAATCTTGATTATCAGAGGAAAGGGTAGAAAAATGCATTCAGAAACATTCCTCTCTGAGTAAATGAAAAAGTATGTGTATTCCACATCCAAGTATAAAACGTCCTGGAACAGATTTTCATTAATTATCTGTTATGGTTGGAGGCAAGCTTAAAGGATTTGCACACAGATAGATCAATACTTGAAATACCCCTCAGGTGCAGTTTGTATTAGGCAGAGGTCTGTTCTAGTCCTATTTATCTTGCCTGTAATAATAATTTGCTCTGACTAAAAGTAGGTAGTCAGAAGGAATAAGAAAGATCTGAGAAGCTAACGCCCAATTTGCTATAACTAGTCTGCAAAGGGGGTTGCCCCCTCTCCCCCGGTGATGTATCACATCATTGCATCATTGTGGTGTTGTCCAAAATAACTAACAGAGGGCTTTGGAATGCAAAGGGTTGGTTCAGAGAATTGAGAATATTCATTAAATCTATCATCCCTTAGATATTTATGTGATTTATTTTTTTTTCACTTGTTCCTCACGCCCTGGAGTTTCAACCTCCTAGATACAGCTACACAAGCAAAGAAAGGAGCATCTCTGGTCACAGACAGAGTAAGGGCTAAATGAGCAGAAAAGGAAGACCTGGGATGAGAGAACACTGATAAATTCACCTGAGTAACTCCTATTTTACAAACCCTAGCACTTGAAAATAAAATGAAATGGCTGTGCTGGAAGTGGGTCCAAAAATGTCTTCTGAGCCACTGAAATTTTCTCATGAGAAGTCTGGCCATGAATCTCAAATTCTAAGCTATTCCCTCAAATAATGCAGAATCTGGTAGACGAGTATCAAAAATGATTGTTGTATATTTCAGTTTGTTCTGAAGATGAAAAACCATCATGAGGGAGGTGCTCCATATGCATCTCAGAAATAGAATCCTGAGAACAGGAAAGAGACAGGATTTCTTTATGTTCACCAGAAAACGCATGCTGAGAAAAATAAATTTTTTAAGCCCAGGACTCTTCAGAACTTTTGAAAGATCTAGAAAGGAAAGATCTAGGATAGTAATCCAGTTTCCATCTTTCTTTCTTTATTTCTTTCTTTCTTTCTTTGGCAGCAAAAGCGACTTGAAAACAATCCTTATCCTGCTTGATCTGGGGAAAGAAAGTGTGATATCTCCTTAAACAGAATAATGAAATGGGAGGAATAGAGAGGATTGATTGAATGATGTGGACTCCCTTGAAAACGAAGAGGTAAATCCCACTTCTAGTAGTACGCTACTTGTGGGTTGTCAAAATAAAAGAGTCTGAACTTATGAGTTGCTGCAGACGTAAATGAAAAGCTACACATTGGGAGGATTGTACAGGATGCCAAGTGGGAAATATAGTATGCGTTTTTTTTTTTTTTGTTTGTTTTTTTTTTTTTTTTTAAGAACTGTTCTTTCTACCTCCTTGTCAACTTGGCATGGAAGGAAGAAAAAGCATGGAGTTCCATGAAGAAACTTACTGCCTTCATCAAATATTTTAAGTAGCCTACCAGAAGAGGGATCAGTAATGCCCCTTGTGTAAAGAGGGTATCCATTCTCTCAGCTTTGACATCCCATGGAGTTTCAGGGAATGAAGCAAGGCAAATCATCTCATAAGTGACCTAGTGGCATTTTTTTGGCAATCACGACACAAAGGAATATAAAAATTCTGATCTGATGTTGTTGCCTTCATTTGCTTTTCAACCTGTGGGTTTGGATCTGAGGATCAGATCTGACTCGGCCACATACTAAAGCTCTAGGATCTGAAATCTGAGCTCCTCCCCTACCCATAATGCTCCTCTCATCCAAATCCCTCAAATCTCCTTTGCCGCTCTTTGGTCAAGCATCAGGATTGCTTCTAGCTGAGCTCCTCGAGGTTTTCACTGAGTTTTTAGAAGTTTTCTGATAATATTTCCTTCAGATTCTCTTTCGGGTCCCCTTTGAATGGTCGACATTTCACAATGTCGACATTCATATGGCTGAGACCATATGATCGACATTTGAAATGTCGATCATGGGGAAAAGACATCTTCCTATAGTGCGAAATAGAAAGATTTCCACTTTGGCACTGTAGTGCGATCTCGGAGTTGGTATATTTAAGTTCTGGGGGTGTGGGGAGCAGAGTTAAGGTTAAGTTTTTTTTTTTTGTTTTTTATGTTCTGCTTGTATGGTCAGCATTTCAAATGTCGATCATATGGTCTCGGTGATATGAATTTCGATATTTTGAAATGTCGACCATATCAAGTAGACCCTCTCTTTCTTATTTGTATTTCGTTAGCAATTTAATCTTTTACAGCAGGTTGTTTCTTTTTTCAGCTGTTAGAAACTTTTCTCAAGGAAAGTAACAATCTCTTTCTCCCTACCCTTTCTAGTTATATCCATTACTCTTCAGTCTTATCTTTGAGTAAAAAAAAAAGGTAGATAGATGTTTCCTTTTAGACTCTCTCCTGTTGTTGTTGTGTGTGCTAGTGTTGTTACTGTGTATTGATTGTAGAATGGCTGAATATAAGCCTGTGGGGTTTAAGAAATGTGTGTCTTATAGGCACAAGATTCCCCTGTCAGATGCTTACTTTGAGTGTGTTGTGTGTCTTGGGGCTGCACACTTGGACTCTTCCTGCTCAATATGTACTAGGTTTAACCAACAAGCTTTAATTGATAGGAGGAACAAGTTAATCCTCAAAGGCCTCCTTCCTTCCACAGCTTCTTCGACTGCTACACCATCTACTTCACGGGCTCAAACCCCCTCTAAGAAAAATAAAGAACACAAGAGGTCTCCCAGTAGGTCCTGCTAATCCAGGGAACCTCCTGCCAAGTCTTTCAAGCTGGTGGATCTGACTAGTTTGGTTGCCAAAGTTATTCAAGCCCCCCCTCAGCACTGGGGCAGTAGTTTTTCCCCAGAGTTGGTGGCCTTGAGGCCTAAGTCCCCTCTTCTGCAACCCCCAAGACCAGTTTCCAGGTCTTCCTCTGTTGCCTCTTCTGCCAGGTCTTTCTAAAGATGAGGTAGACAGCATGATGGTGAAATTCCTCAAGTCACAAATCCATCTGGGATCTTGCCTGCTTTGCCCCCCTCTGGATCCATGAGTTCCTGCCTTTGCTCTGATATCTCCTTCTCCGATCTGACCCCTGGTTTTGGAGTTATCAGGCCCAAACATACCTGGAGTCAAGACTTTGGAGTCAACAGGTATGGTTACCTCGACTCCGATGATCTGTCTGAATTGCCAAGCTTCAACCGTTTCAGAGAAGAGCGGCTCTTGGAGCTGTAGCTTCAGCATGGGGTCCAAGGGGTTGACATTAGCCACAACATTTTTGGAGCTGTCTCTTCACCTTCAGGGCCTCAGTGCTTGAAAGCTCATCTCCAGCTCCTCACTTTGATCCTGGGGCAGTAGGGATTCGTGGAGCTTTCCCATTGACAGCTTTGGCTTTGGCGGGGTTGCCCTTGGTATCTCGATCATCCTCGGCATTCAAGGTGCTGGAGAGGGTTCTCTCTGCACCCAGAAGAGCCTTGACTCTACCTGCTTCTGAGCCCACCCACCCCTCCAGCAGTTTTTGTGTTTGAACCATTTACCCTGTCACCTCCAGGATAACCTGCCCAGAAAGACTTCCAGACTATTTCCCCTTTAGAATACCCAGAGTATTCCGACACCCCACTGAGGAGGTTCATCAGAAACATCAGTACAAAAAAAGACACTTGGATTCCCATTTGGAATCCATCACTGAGGACACCAGTCTCGAAGGGGAAGGGTCCCCTAGATCACCACCTGAGGTTGTCCCTTTGGGGACATCATGGAGATAATTAGCCAAAAAAGTGGTTGGTCTTCCCCAAACCATAACCCGGAGGAATTAATGTTTTTGGGTCAGGTCCATCTACTTCTTGGGTGTATCACCCCCCCCCCACACACACACACACACACACACACACAGATCCCCTTATCAACCTTGTGTTGCGCAGGTCATGGAAGGAGCCAGACACAGTGGAACCTATTCCAAAATGGCCTGACAAGATTCTTTGCACCTCTCGCGACCAATCCCACTGGACTAAAGGTGTTTCTGTTGATGCCATGGTGGTAACAGCAACCACCAAAAAGAAGCCTGCTCAGCAAAGCTTCAACATCCATCCCCCTAACAGGGAGTCTGGGGCCTTGGACAGGTTTGGTAAGTGGGTATATGCATCAGCGACCTTCGCATTGCGAGCGCTGAGTTATTAGGCACATGTAACCAGACTACAGTGGGACTTAGTCAAAGAACTCTTTAGTTCAATCCCATGGTCCATGTCTGCTGAGGAACACAAGACTTTTTTCCTACAGGATGGCCACCCTACAGTCTATATCAAACACGTCCATGAGGTTAATTTCTCATTCTGCAGATGGTGCCTCACAGGCAGCCAGATCAGACATTGCTACCAGATGCCACGCCTGGATGTGGCTGTGTGATTTTTCACAACCCTACAAGGCATCCTTTATCAATGCCCCTTTCAACAGATCAACTTTCTTTGGTCCAGCAGTCAGAGACACTCTCTCTCCCAAAGTGAAAAAGATAATAAGACCTTGCCTGCTGTCGGAATCTGCTTTGCTACCCCACAACGGACTTTTTCCAAGAACCAGCATGGAGGTAAAAAGTTGTGGGTCTGAAGATCTCAAGGTCCATTTCAGGATTCACAGGGAGACCTTACTCCCAGAGGCAGAGGAGGAAATGGTAACAATGGCAGATGCCACCCTTGTGGCAGAGGGGGTCCGATAAATCAAGGTTCTAGAGATACCTTCTCAGACAGACCCAGTCAGCGAATCCTGAAGGATTCCCCAACTGTTCATCTCTACAGGCATTCAGGGGGCATTTGTCTTTACACCCAAGAGCCTGGGAAGTCATCACAAAAGTTCATTGGGTGTTAAAGGCAGAATGAACTGAATCATGATCTGGCTGCCTGTGAGGCACCATCTGCAGCATGAGAAATTAACCTCATGGACGTGTTTGATATAGACTGTAGGGTGGCCATCCTGTTGGAAAAAAGTCGTGTTCCTCAGCAGACATGGACCATGGGATAAAACTAGAGAGTTCTTTGACTAAGTCCCTCTTTAGTCTGGTTACATGTGCCTAATAATTCAGCACTCGCAAAGCGAAGGTTGCTGAAGCATATACTCACTTACCAAACCTGTCCAAGGCCCTAGACTCCTTGTTAGGGGGATGGATGGTGAAGCTTTGCTGAGCAGGCTTCTTTTTGGTGGCTGCTGTTATTCAATTCCCTTTTTCCAAAACTCTTCTCCAAGCAAGATCCTCCCTGATATTGCTCCCAAATCAGAGGAAGGCTGCAGCCTAAGAAATTTCAAAGCTGCTCTCAAAAAGAGTCATCCAAAGTGTCCCTCTAGACCAGCTCAGATCAGGTATCTACTCCAGATTCTTTTTAGTACCCAAAAAGACAGGGGACCTCAGGCCCATTCTGGACCTTATGATCTTCAACAAATCTGTTGCCAATTCAAACTTCCAAATTGTCACAATTCAGTTCATTTCTGCCCTTTCTGCAGAAGAATGACTGTATGTGCTCTATAGACGTCCAGGATGTGTGCTGTCACACCAAGACGAACAGATGCTCAAGTGGCTTCCTCTGTCTCTGGCTGGGAACCAATCACTACCTGTTCAGAGTACTCCCTTTTGGTCTCACCATGGCCCCCAGGATGTTCACCAAATGCATGGTAGTAGTGGCAGCTCACCTGAGACTGCAAGGATTCCAGGTGTTTCCCTATCTGGATGATTGACTTCTGACTGCTCCTATCAGACATCAACTCCTAGAAGCCAGAAATTGCCTGTTCCATCTAGTGTCGACCTTGGGCATCTCCATCAATCTAAAAGAGTATCAACTCCAACTGTTGCAAATCATAGACTTCTTCGTGGTATGCCTGAACACCATTCATTCTTTAGCACTTCTACTTCCAGGCAGAATCTCCACCTTGTGGTCTCATATCAAACAAATCAAGGATATTCCTTCTCCCCCAACAAGTCTTGTTCTAAGGGCCTTGGGGTCTATGATGATCATGATTACCCTGGTTCCAGTAGCATACTTTCATATGAGAGTACTTCAGTGGACCTTGGGATTCCAATGGTCCCTTCTTTACTATCCATTGAATCACCTAATCAGAATCTCCTGAGCATGCAAACAATCTCTCCTCTGGTGGCTCCAATCGAATGACCTCCTTCAAGGCTGACCGTTCATTCTTCCCCCTTCCTTGGCCACTGTGACCATGGATGTGTCCCAGTTTGGGTGGGGACATTATTTGGGCAAACAGTCCAAGGCACATGGTCCTCTCTAGATACCAATTTGCATATAAATTTTTAGAAGTTTTCTGATAATATTTCCTTCAGATTCTCTTTCGGGTCCCCTTTGAATGGTCAACATTTCACAATGTCAACATTCATATGGCTGAGACCATATGATAGACATTTGAAATGCTGACCATGGGGAACCGGCATCTCCCTATAGTGCGGAATAGAAAGATGTTCTTCATCTCACATTGCTGCAGTCCTAACACTTGGGTAGTCCGCTGTCTCTCATTCGGCCCGAATATCAGAGCATAAGGCTGACGTCGGTCAGGGCGCATTTGACTGACATCAGAACGTCAGGGTACAAATGCGCATGACCGACGTCATATCCTCAGTCTTTTTTGCCGCATGGTCCGATGCAGAAGCAGTATTGCAAGTGCCGTTCGGCGTTCTGAAATTTTTCGAATTCGGAGTTTCAGACCGAAGTCAGAGTTGGTTAAGTACCCCGTTGGGGAATATTTTGTTTTTTTCTTGCCTCAGTGGTTTACCGGATGTCAGAAAAAGTGAATAACTGTATTTCTTGTGGGAAACAGATACCGCATAGAGATTATCATAATTTGTGTATACCTTGTTTAGGACCTGAGCACGACGTTGTTGGATGCCGCTTTTGTGCTAGGTTTAACAAACGCACTATAAAGCGGAGGTTGGATTGTGCAAGGTTGGTCTTTGGGAAGTGGTGCAATTACAAAATGCCGTCGGATGCTCCGACGCCGGCTTCCTCAAAGAAGCGCAAGGACAAGGCAGTTAAACCTACGTTAGAGGAGTCGTCCGAACCGGACGCCAGTGCTGTGGAGGTGTCAGTGGAACCGGTGGTTCCGACGGAGGCCTCTCTGGAGACTCAGGGAGAAACTTTGATTTTACAGGATGTGGCCTCCCAGGAGGCAGGGCAGGCTGTAGGGGCTTCTCAAGTAACTGTACTCCCCTCCCTTGCTAAGGGGTCTAGGCCCTCTCTTTCTGCATCCAAGGCTTCTCCTAGAGGCAGGCCTAGTTTAGCTTCGGTGGGTGTCACTCCCAGTTCTTCAGGTGCTGTGCCCAGGAAGCACATGCTCAAAATGGCAGAGGATTTAATTACTTTAATTAGGGGCTCTATGCCCCCTCCTGATAAGAGGCCTAGGATGGAACCTGTGTTGGGGGATTATGAGCAGGCTTCGGATGTGTCTGAGTCTTGACTGAAGACTTGCAGGAGTATTCTCATTATTCTGACTCTGATATGGATGATTCTACTCCTTCTGCTTCTCCTCCTGAGGATTTTTCTTTTTCAGAGACCCTTCACTCCATGAGAGAGCATTTTAAATGGGAAGGTCAGGATTTCTCTGATTCCAGGAAAAGGCTTAGGAAATTTTTGTTTTTACCCCAGCATAGGCCTTTAGCTATTCCTCCTGTTCTGAATGTGGTGGAAGATGTGTTTGCGGAGGCTTCTCTTAATCCTGATTCTTTGCCTCCTGCTCCTGTTAAACCGGATCGGTATTACAGGGTGCCTGAAGCTCATATGTATCTTTTTAAGAGTCCTAGGGCAGACCCAGAAACTGTTAGCCAGGGGCCTAAGGGTGTTAAGGCTTCTGTTGTCAAAAATCCGGTTCCTGCAGATAAAGAGGCCAGGGCCTTGGATAGATGGGGAAAGAAAGTTTATACTTCTTCCACTCTAGCCATGAGAGCTTTGAATTGCCAGTTTCACATGTTGAAATATCAAAATTTTCTCCTTTCTCAGTTGAAATCTAAGGTTGATGCCCTGGCGGAAGGTATTGACTGTAAAGAGTTACAAGATTTAGTGCATGTTTCTGAGCAGGTGGGTAAGCATTCTTTGCAATGTGGTTTTGATGCTGTACAGGCCTCGTCTAGGGTGGCTGCCACTGGGTCAGTTCTTCGCAGGCATGCTTGGCTGAGGGATCAACATTTATCCGACCATGTTAAAACTAGGATTTTGGATGCCCCTTTGCAATCTGATATCTTGTTTGGTTCTCCTGTTGAAGCAGTTTTAAAGAAAATGGAAGATAAGGCTAAGTCTATGCAGACTGTTAAAGATTTTTTGCAGGTTCAGCCTCCAAAGTTTAGTAGAAATTGGCCTACTAAAGGGTGGACGTATGCTTCTTATGATTCCCAGTCTAGGGGTAGATCTAGACGTGGCAGGGGCAGAGGTCAGGGCTCTTTCAGGCCCAGAGCAGGGAGTTCTCCTGCACAGTCTTCAAGTGAGGGCAGGGGTCAGTCCTTTCGTAAACAGACCCAATGACCTACCGTTTCAGCTGCCAGAACCTTCTCGCCTGGCAGCACCTTTGGGAGGAAGGTTGGCACTTTTCAAAGAAAATTGGAGTTTGATTACCCAAGACAAATGGGTACTGGATATCATACATCACGGTTACAGGTTTTATTTCCATACCTTGCCTCCTTTCAAAGGCATGCCAGACATTCCTCCTCAACAAAGAATAGAGGCTCACAAGCAAATTTCACTGCTACTCCAAATAGGGGCCATACAGCCGGTTCCTTTGCCAGAAAGGGGCCTAGGATTTTATTCTCGCCTGTTCCTAGTCCCAAAGAAGGGGAACACGTGGAGACCAATTTTGGATTTGTCTATCCTCAACACTTATCTGGACATTCCCAAGTTCAAAATGTTGACGTTGCAGCAGCTTTTACCTCTGCTGGGCAAAGATCATTGGATGGTAACTTTGGATCTCAAGGAGGCTTACCTTCATGTTCCTATCAGACTGACTTGCAGGAAGTATCTGCGTTTTCGGGCTGGGACTTCTCACTATCAGTTCTCTGCATTGCCCTTTGGCTTATCTACTGCGCCCAGAGTGTTCACGAAAGTTCTGGCTCCAGTGATAGCTTTCTTCAGGCTAAAAGGAATACAGATCTATCCTTATTTGGACGACTGCCTGATTCTGGCTCAAGGAAGGGAAGAGCTTCTTCATCATTTGGAATATGTGATTGCAGTGCTAAGATGCCTGGGGTATTCTGTGAACGAAATAAAGTCCAGTCTAGTACCCTCTCAAGACATGTGCTTTCTGGGTGTGAGACTGAATACAGCATCCCAGATGGCCTTTTTAACCCCGGACAAACAAAAGAGTCTATCCCTTTACTTCCATCAACTATCTCATCAGTCCGGGCTGACTGCAAGGACAGTCCTTCAAGCCTTAGGGTTCATGGCATCTTGTATTCTGGTGCTTCCCAATGCCAAACTGCATATGAGGAAGCTACAATGGTATCTCAAAGATGTATGGACACAGCACTGCCAGGATCTGGACACTGTCATTCAAATAATACCTTGCATTCAAAAGGAATTTTTGTGGTGGGCTCAGGAATGTCACCTAAACAAGGGACTCTCTGTGACCCGGCCAGAGGCGAGTCAGATTTTAACGACAGATGCCTCAGACATAGCTTGGGGAGCTCATCTAAACGGAAAGTGGATACAAGACAAGTGGCCTGCCAGACTACAACATCTACATATCAACATGAAGGAGATGTTAGCAGTCCAGTTTGCATTAATAGCTTTCAAGGATTTACTTCTTCCAGGGCAGGTGTTGATTCTAACAGACAACACAACTGTCATGTGGTACATCAACAAGCAAGGGGGAACACATTCTTATCCTCTATGCAGGCAAGCAATGATTTTGTGGGAGACTGCTCTCAGTTTACAACTAAGTCTTCAGGCAAGGTTTCTGCCGGGAGCACAGAACTCCTTAGCAGATGTGTTAAGCAGACAAATCATGGATCCCCACGAGTGGAAACTGGATCTTCATGTATTTCAGAAACTGACAGTGTCCTGGGGAACTCCAGACATAGATCTGTTTGCTTCTCCACTAAACAACCAGCTGCCAAAGTTTTGCACAAAGCGGTTTCATCACACAGCTTGGAAAGTGGATGCTCTTTCTTTCAGTTGGAAAAATCTTCATGTGTATGCCTTTCCACCTCTGCCTCTCCTCCCAAAGGTACTTCTGAAGGTCAGACAGGACAAACCAAGGATGATTTTGATAGCTCCAGATTGGCCTCGACAACACTGGTACCCACTACTGAGAAGTCTAGTACGGAAGCCTCCATGGCCTTTGCCTTTGATTCCACATCTGTTGTCCCAGGAGGACAGTCATTTGCTGAATGTCAAGCTTCACTCTCTTCACCTAACAGCATGGCATATTCTGTTTTAAACCATAGAGGGTCTCAACTTCCACAACAAGTTTTGAATGTGATTTTGGAAGCTAGAAGGCCTAGTACAAGAAAAGTGTACGCAGATAAATGGAAGAGATTTTTATTTTGGAGTGCAGCTAAGGATTTGGATGTTTCTGAGTCTGATTTAAGTGTGGCTCTTCATTATCTTACTGAGTTATTGGACAAAGGTTTGTCCTTCTCTTCTATTAAGATTCATGCTGCAGAAATTTCAGCTCACTACAATTGTGACCCACCATTGTTTTCTCATCCTTTATTCAAGCAATTTCTCAGAGGGGCAAAGAATATAAGACCCCCACGAAGAGCTCCTACTCCTGCTTGGGATCTCAATTTTGTGTTGGAGAAACTCACTCTACAACCTTTTGAGCCTGCAGCTACTGCTGAGTTGAAATATTTGTCATGGAAGACTGCTTTTTTGTTGGCCATTACTTCTGCAAGAAGGGTTTCTGAATTACAGGCCCTTATGGCAGTTGAGCCTTTCTTAATTTTTCACAAGGATAGGGTATCTTTACGTACCAATCCCTCCTTCATGCCTAAAATGGTTTCTAGTGTGGCTTTAAACCAAACTATTCATTTGCCTACTTTTTATGCAAATCCCCAAACTAAAGGGGAAAAGATTTTGCACACCTTGGATGTTCACAGGCAGTTGCGATATTATTTGGATAGAACTAAAGGATTCAGACAATCTCAGCAATTATTAGTTTCTTTTGCTTTGTGTTCTCAGGGCAAGCCTGTGTCAAAACAAACTATTTCAAAGTGGATTGGATTTTGCATTGCTTTCTGTTATTCCCATCATGGCAAAGATATTCCAGCTGGGATTAGACCTCATTCCACTAGGGCTACTGCCACTTCAACAGCTTTTTTGAGGGGGGTGGCTACTAAGGATATTTTGGAGGCAGCCACTTGGAGTTCAGTGCATACCTTCTCTAAGCATTACCACCTTCCCTTGTACTCTAGATCTAGGGCTGGTTTTGCCACTGCTGTGTTGCAGGGCATTTTGGCAGCTCCTGCTTCATTATAGTTTAGCCATCCTCCCTTACCTCTGCTTTGGGATTCTACCCAAGTGTTAGGACTGCAGCAATGTGAGATGAAGAACATAGTACAGTTTTGTACCTACCATAAATGTAGATGTTCGAAGATCCACATTGCTGCAGTCCAATTTACCCTCCCTCCTTCCCCTCTGTTGTTGAGGTGGTTGTGTGGGTTGGGTTATCCATCTGAGGTAAGCTGCATTTGGTATATTGCATTTTGTATATATTGTATATATTATACATATTTTTGGTGTTAGACTAGCTATTTGTTTAGTTGTGGTCTTTGGGTTTGGACCTTTCTTTTTAGGGTCTTCTGACATCTGGGGCAAGAAAAGACTGAGGATATGACGTCGGTCATGTGCATTTGTACCCTGACGTTCTGATGTCAGTCAAATGCGCCCTGACCGACGTCAGCCTTATGCTCTGATATTCGGGCAGAATGAGGGACAGCGGACTACCCAAGTGTTAGGACTGCAGCAATGTGGATCTTCGAATATCTACATTTATGGTAGGTACAAAACTGTACTATTTCCACTTCGGCACTGTAGTGCGATCTCGTCTTTGGTATATTTAAGTTCTGGGGGGTGTGGGGAGCAGAGTTAAGGTTAAGTTTTTTTTTTGTTTTTTACGTTCTACTTGTATGGTCGACATTTCAAATGTCGATCATATGGTCTCGGCAATATGAATTTCGACATTTTGAAATGTCGACCATATCAAGTAGACCCTCTCTTTCTTATTTGTATTTCGTTAGCAATTTAATCTTTTGCAGCAGGTTGTTTCTTTTTTCAGCTGTTAGAAACTTTTCCCAAGGAAAGTAACTATCTCTTTCTCCCTACCCTTTCTAGTTATATCCGTTACTCTTCAGTCTTATCTTTGAGTAAAAAAAAAAAAAGGTAGTAGATAGATATTTCCTTTTAGACTCTCTCCTGTTGTTGTGTGTGTGCTAGTGTTGTTACTGTGTATTGATTGTAGAATGGCTGAATATAAGCCCGTGGGGTTTACGAAATATGTGTCTTATAGGCACAAGATTCCCCTGTCAGATGCTCACTCTGAGTGTGTCGTGTGTCTTGGGACTGCCCACTTGGACTCTTCCTGCTCAATATGTGCTAGGTTTAACCAACAAGCTTTAATTAATAGGAGGAACAAGTTAATCCTCAAAGGCCTCCTTCCTTCCACAGATTCTTCGGCTGCTACACCATCTACTTCACGGGCTGAAACCCCCTCTAAGAAAAATAAAGAACACAAGAGGTCTCCCAGTAGGTCCTGCCAATCCGGGTAACCTCCTGCCAAGTCTTTCAAGCTGGTGGATCTGACTAGTTTGGTTGCCATAGTTATTCAAGCCTCCCCTCAGCACCGGGGCAGTAGTTTTTCCCCAGAGTTGGTGGCCTTGAGGCCTAAGTCCCCTCTTCTGCAACCCCCAAGACCAGTCAGTTTCTAGGCCTTCCTCTGTTGCCTCTTCTGCCAGGTCTTTCTAAAGCTGAGGTAGACAGCATGATGGTGAAATTCCTCAAGTCACAAATCCATTTGGGGATCTTGCCTGCTCTTCCCCCCTCTGGATCCATGAGCAATATTCCTGCCTTTGCTCTGATATCTCCTTCTCTGATCCGACTCCTGGTTTTGGAGTTATCGGGCCCAAACATACCTGGAGTCAAGACTTTGGAGTCAACAGGTATGGTTGCCTCGACTCTGATGATCTGTCTGAATTGCCAACCTTCAACCGTTTCAGAGAAGAGCGGCTCTTGGAGCTGTAGCTTCAGCATCGGGTCCAAGTGGTTGACATCAGCCACAACATTTTTGGAGCTGTCTCTTCACCTTCAGGGCTTCAGTGCTTGAAAGCTCATCTCCAGCTCCTCATTTGATCGTGGGGCAGTAGGGATTCGTGGAACTTCCCCATTGACAGCATTGGCTTTGGTGGGGTTGCCCTTGGTGTCTCGATTATCCTTGGCATTAAATGTGCTGGAGAGGGTTCTCTCTGCACCCAGAAGAGCCTTGACTCTACCTGCTTCTGAGCCCACCCACCCCTCCAGCAGTTTTTGTGTTTGAACCATTTACCCTGTCACCTCCAGGATAACCTGCCAGAAAGACTTCCAGATTATTTCCCCTTTAGAATACCCAGAGTATTCCGATAGCTTTCCAGAACACCCCACTGAGGCGGTTCATCGGAAACATCAGTGCAAAAGGAGACACTTGGATTCCCATTTGGAATCCATCACTGAGGACACCAGTCTCGAAGGGGAAGGGTCCCCTAGATCACCACCTGAGGTTGTCTCTTTGGGGACATCATGGAGATAATTCACCAAAAAGAGGTTGGTCTTCCCCAAACCGTAACCCGGAGGAATTAATGTTTTTGGGTCAGGCCCATCTACTTCTTGGGTGTGTCCCCCCACAGATCCCCTTATCAACCTTCTGTTGCGCAGGTCATGGAAGGAGCCAGACACAGTGGAACCTATTCCAAAATGGCCTGACAAGATTCTTTGCACCTCTCGTGACCAATCCCACTGGACCAAAGGTGTTTCTGTTGATGCCATGGTGGTAACAGCAACCAACAAAAAGAAGCCTGCTCAGCAAAGCGTCAACATCCATCCCGCTAACAGGGAGTCTAGGGCCTTGGACAGGTTTGATAAGTGGGTATATGCATCAGCAACCTTCGCATTGCGAGCACTGAGTTATTAGGCATATGTAACCAGACTACAGAGGGACTTAGTCAAAGAACTCTTTAGTTCTATCCCATGGTCCATGTCTGCCGAGGAACACAAGACTTTTTTCCTACAGGATGGTCACCCTACAGTCTATATCAAACACGTCCATGAGGTTAATTTCTCATGCTGCAGATGGTGCCTCACAGGCAGCCAGATCAGACATTGCTACCAGATGCCATACGCCTGGATGCGGCTGTGTGATTTCTCCCAACCCTACAAGGCATCCTTTATCAATGCCCCTTTCAACAGATCGACTTTCTTTGGTCCAGCAGTTGGAGACACTCTCTCCCAAAGTGAAAAAGACAATAAGGCCTTGCCTGCTGTCGGAATCTGCTTTGCTACCCCACAACTGACTTTTTCCAAGAACCAGGGTGGAGGTAAAAAGTTGTGGGTCTGAAGATCTCAGGGTCCATTTCAGGATTCACAGGGAGACCTTACTCCCAGAGGCAGAGGGGGAAATAGTGACAATGGCAGATGCCACGCTTGTGGCAGAGGAGGTCCAATAAATCAAGGTTCTTGAGATACCTTCTCGGACAGGCCCAGTCAGCGAATCCTGAAGGATTCCCCAACTGTTCATCTCTACAGAGATTCAGGGGACATTTGTCTTTACACCCAAGAGCCTGGGAAGTCATCACAAAAGTTCATTGGGTGTTAAAGGCAGAATAAACTGAATCATGATCTGGCTGCCTGTAAGGCACCATCTGCAGCATGAGAAATTAACCTCATGGACGTGTTTGATATAGACTGTAGGATGGCCATCCTGTAGGAAAAAAGTCTTGTGTTCCTCAGCAGACATGGACCATGGGATAGAACTAGAGAGTTCTTTGACTAAGTCCCTCTGTAGTCTGGTTACATGTGCCTAATAATTCAGCACTCGCAATGCGAACGTTGCTGAAGCATATACCCACTTACCAAACCTGTCCAAGGCCCTAGACTCCCTGTTAGGGGGATGGATGGTGAAGCTTTTCTGAGCAGGCTTCTTTTTGGTGGCTGCTGTCTAAGAAATTTCAAAGCTGCTCTCAAAAAGAGTCATCCAAAGTGTCCCTCTAGACCAGCTCAGATCAGGCATCTACTCCAGATTCTTTTTAGTACCCAAAAAGACAGGGGACCTCAGGCCCATTCTGGACCTTATGATCTTCAACAAATCTGTTGCCAATTCAAACTTCCAAATTGTCATGATTCAGTTCATTCTGCCCTTCCTGCAGAAGGATGACTGGATATGCTCTATAGACCTTCAGGATGTGTGCTGTCACACCAAGATGAACAGATGCTCCAGAAGCTTCCCCTGTCTCTGGCTGGGAACCAATCACTACCTGTTCAGAGTACTCCCTTTTGGTCTCACCATGGCCCCCAGGGTGTTCACCAAATGCATGGTAGTAGTGGCAGGTCACCTGAGACTGCAAGGATTCCAGGTGTTTCCCTATCTGGATGATTGACTTCTAAC
Organism: Protopterus annectens; assembly: GCF_019279795.1. Taxonomy (NCBI): domain Eukaryota; kingdom Metazoa; phylum Chordata; order Ceratodontiformes; family Protopteridae; genus Protopterus; species Protopterus annectens. Next base: position 165,349,358 of record NC_056737.1, read on the forward strand.
TGATCCTATCAGACATCAACTCCTAGAAGCAAGAAATTGCCTGTCCCATCTAGTGTCGACCTTGGGCATCTCCATCAATCTAAAAGAGTATCAACTCCAACTGTTGCAAATCATAGACTTCTTCATGGTATGCCTGAACACCATTCATTCTTTAGCACTTCTACTTCCAGACAGAATCTCCACCTTGTGTTCTCATATCAAACAAATCAAGGATATTCCTTCTCCCGCAACAAGTCTTGTTCTAAGGGCCTTGGGGTCTATGATGACCACGATTACCCTGGTTCCAGTAGCATGCCTTCATATGAGAGTACTTCACTGGACCTTGGGATTCCAATGGTCCCTTCTTTACTATCCATTGAATCACCTAATCAGAATCTGCTGAGCAGGCAAACAATCTCTCCTCTGGTGGCTCCAATCGAATGACCTCCTTCAAGGCTGACCGTTCATTCTTCCCCCTTCATTGGCCACTGTGACCATGGATGTGTCCCAGTTTAGGTGGGGGCATTATCTGGGACAAACAGTCCAAGGCACGTGATCATCTCTATATACCAATTTGCATATAAATGTTCTGGGGATGAGAGTGGTGCTTCCTGCATTGCAAGCCCTTCATCCCTCTCTTCCCATGGAACTATTGGAGTTCAGAAAGACAACATGTAAGTGGTCTGGTGCATCAACAAACAGGGAGGTACCAAGTCTTAGCCCTTGTGTCGAAAGGCCATGAGGCTGTGGCAATGGGCAATCTCTTCCAACTGCTTTCTCTTAGCAATGCACATTCCAGGAAAGTCAAACATCCTGGCGGACAGGCTCAGCAGGACCATTCTGATGCTTCACAAGTGGTCTCTGAATCCTTCAGTGGCAAATATGATCTTCCAGAGATGGTGTCATCCTTGCTGCAATCTCTTTGCATCTCCTTCCAACACCAAGTGCAGCAATTTTTTTTTCCTAGTCCCTTCTCAGGGACAGTAACTGAGAGATGCTCTAGTCCATGCTTTGCCCCTCAATCTGCTTTATGCCTATCCTCCTTTTCCTTTTATCTGAAATTTATGCAAAAAGCTCAGAGGTTGAAGTACCAGGCGATCCTTATTGCTCCCTTTTGGCCACTACAAGTTTGGTTTCCCTTACTTTGGTGTCACCTGATTAGTCCACCGTGGACTGTGGATCCCACTCCATATCTTTTGTCCCATACTTTGGGACATCCACATTGATCTTTTTAACCTGAAACCAATGATGGCTAGAACTCCTGGGCTTTCTTCCCTAGTTTGAAAAATTCTGATTGCAGCACACAAACCATCCATGAGGAAAATATACAATAGCAAGTGGAAGAGGTTCTCCGTTTGGGCCCATCAGAACAATTTGGACCCTTTACAGCTCCGGTTCCTGCTGTTTTAGATTTTCTGGCTTCTGTTTTTCATAACAGAGCTTGTTTTTCTATGGTGAAAGGCAGTTGGCAGCCATTTCCAGTTTTCACACTGGGGAAAATTCTTTCTGTCTGGCCTCATCTAAGTTGTGCAAGGCCTTTTTAAAAGATACCATCTGATGTTGTAAGCTTGATAATGGCCGTGTCGGTTCCGAGGATGGAACCGAAGTCCTAACAGTGATGAATGAATAAAGATCTACAACACAGATGGAACATTATGATAAGACATAACTTCTTTTTTCTCCTTCGCCCACCTACCAAGGATCCTGTTGCTCCTTGGTACCATACTTTGGTTTTACAAGCTTTAGTCTCTCCTCCATTTGAGCCTTCAGCTAAGGTTTATTTAAAGTTTATGACCTGGAAGACCGCCTTTTTAGTGACCATCACCTCACCCAAGAGAGTACTTGAATTTCAGGCTTTATCTTGTAAGCCTCCATAGGTTCATAGATTCATAGATAGGTTCATAGATTAGTACTAAGCTAACTGCCCTTGCGAGCCATTTTAAGCCTAGCCAATTATCCCTTGCGAGACTCAAACCCTGCACCTTGTGTTTGTAAGGCAAACACCTTAACCATTAGGCCACCCTCCCTCACCATATTTAGTTTTTCACAAGGACAGAGTTACTTTGTGTACTAACCCTTACTTTTTGTCTAAGGACGCATCTGAAGCTAATATAAACCAAGTTATTAATCTGCCTGTCTTCTTTCCTAATTTCCAAAATAAAGGAGAGTACCAACTTCATATGCTGGACGTACACAGACAGCTTTGTTTCTATTTGGATATGACTAAACTTTTCAGAAAATCTGAGCATTTTTTTATTTCCTTTTCTAAGACCAAGCTGGGGCAACTAGTTTTCAAGGTGACCCTGCCCAGCTGGATTACTAGCTGCATTGCGCTTGCTTACTCCACAAAGGGCATCCCTTTGCCTTGTCATATTAAGGCTCATTCCACTAGGTCTGTTTCCACTTACTCAGCATTCTGGTCTAAACTCCCCATTGATGAATTTGTGCAGCCACTACATGGTCAAACCACCATGCTTTTATAGCTCATTACAAATTGGATATTATTTCCAGGAATAGAGCTTCTTTTGGTTCTGCTGTGCTCTGGAATATACTTCCATGAGGGCCTTTCAAGTTCATCTGTAGCCGGGACTCTGTCCCACAAGTTGAAGAGCAAATGAAGGCAACAACATCAGATAAAGAAATTATGTACTCATCATAACGTTCCACTGAGTTATTGCCTCTCATTTGTTCTTCAACCCTCCCTCCCTCCATCCCCCTGCCTTTTGAAGGACCTAGTGGAGATATATACTTCCTTACTATTTGACCTACTGAAGTATTCATTTCTGACTTTCTCTGATTCCTTATGTGATTTATTTGCAGTTGTATGATAATAAGATGATGCATAGTTGTGTAGCAGACTTGATCTGAGGGACTTGGAAGAGAGGAGCATTATGGGTAGGGTAGGAGCTCAGGTTTCAGATCCTAGAGCTTTAATATGCAGCCATGCACAGGTTGAAGAGCAAATAAGAGGCAACAACTCAGATGGAACATTATGGTGAGTACATAAATTCTTTTTATGCCCTATTTTCCAATTAAAAAGAGTTTACGCAGTAACTTTTTAACATTGTCAGCTGATGGCGATATATAAGGGGGTGGGTGTATTATGTTATTTGTTCTGAAGAAATTCTAAATAAAAAGAATGAAAGTGCCTAACTTCATTTGCTATGGTCAAGTGTTTTTTTGTTAGTTTTTCATTGTCAGCTTACACTTAAGAGGCTGACTAGTGACCATTGTGAAGGTTAATGTTAACTGCTGTAATAGTTGCCTTTATTTCATATGAATGTAACCTAATTAGCAAACATATGTGTAATTGTTAATATTTATTGCTTAATGTCTGTTCATGTGAATTATTGAATGTCTGTTTTAAAATATTTGTAATATGTTGGAGCTTTTCTCCCAGGGCCTTCATTGTAGAGGGTTTTTTGATTTACCCGAGTAAAACAAATCTGGTAAAAAAAAAAAGCAAAATGAATAATAAAGACTGACTTTTTATTAAACTGGCTTTTGATAGTGGTTAGGTAAAGCAATCTTGAATAGTATTACAGTTTGAGGTTAAAATCATTAATGGCAGTCATCAAGTTCTGAAGCTTTATTCCATTACTACAAGTTAAAATAGAAAAGTCAACCTTTTCTCTTAAAAAGATGCATTTTTAACACAGGTATTCGACAAGTGGTTAGGTGAAATAATCTCAAACAAACCAATAAACTTTGAGGTAATAAATAAATGACACTCTTCAAAACCTGAATATGTAGCCCCTAATTATCAGTTCTGACAAGTAAAGAAAACATTTTTTTCTCTCAGAAACAATTATCTAACACAGAGTTCCCACAAGGAATCCTAAGCACATAACGCCCAAGTAACTGTAAGCTGTTTCGATGAAAAACAGTATAAGCAGTATTAAGAAATTCCAGTAAATGGCAATTCACAGAAAAGTGACACTTTTCTTAAAAACAAAAGATTGTGGAAGATAATCACCATACTTATCTCCCCAGCCTTGGAAATGCTAGAAGACTGCCAGTGACAGTAAAGTTCCAAGCTTTTGGTGTCCTAGCCACTGTATTCATTCTAACATCCTCAAACTGTACAGTGGTTAGGATGTGTGGAAGGAGCCCTAAAACACTGGAAGCTGTCTGGCTGGCAGTGTCCTTGACAGGACGTCCCATGTAGCTTAGGCTGCTACAGAAGTGATTTAATGATGAACATCTGTTGGTTTGGCAGCAAGCCATGAAAGTCATGGGAGGCCATTTTACTTGCCAGTAACTGGTGTCTGATCCTATTAACATTATGTAGGTACTTTAGGTGAGGGGGATTAGAGAATTGCAAGGATGCTTAATGTTGCAGGTTAAGTAAGTGTACAGTAAACATTTTGGATCATGAGTGTAGACACTGCAACCCTCAATATTTTAGCCATTTGCCTCTAATGTATATTTTTGTGGCATTCATTGTGTTTGTAATTGTCTATATCATGCATTCTGTGGCTTTATATTTTTGCTGCTCTGTGCACCATGTTAAGGCAGTCAGTGGTGTTCAGAATGTTGGCTTGACTAAACTTTTAATTGTCGTAGGAGAATTATGACTCCAGGAGGGGAGTATTTTTCTGTGGAATATACAAAAATATGATGCATGGTTTGAAGATACATTTTGGACAATGGTGGCTTAGATGTGATGCGATGTAAAGAATTTTTAATGAAATGGTTATGAGTGCAAAGAGTTACCATCATTGGAATGAGCTGATATCAAATTAAAAACATCAAAGGAATTCAGAATTACTTGGGAGAAGGATATTGCAGTTGTACTGGGGGTAGAAAGAATCTACTGCTCATATATTAGGCAGGGTAACATACTAAGAAGGTGTTAGATGTAGTCCTTAATTTCTGCTAGGTTTCTCTATGCCTCATTAACAGATGACATAACTGTGCCATCTTACTGCAGTAAATAAAGCATTAATCTTCCAAAGATGTTCAGAGTCCAGGTCTTTGATCACAGAAAATAAGTACTGCAGAATTGTGTCTAACTGTAGAAGGTACCATAATAATTCTTTAACTTCTAAGTTTGTGTCTGTTCCCTTTGTTTGTATTTTTCAGCCAGTAATGAGGGTCTGGAGGTGCTTAATCTAAGTTGGAACCACTTGCGGCTAAAGGGATCAGTGGCTGTTAGTGCAGGGCTGAAGGTAAGAAACAACATTGCCTGATGCCTTATCATTTTCAGGTTGTCTTACATTTCACTCACTGATATGACCTTATCTGTAGTAAACACAGATGTCCTTCTTTTTATATACTGCAGTATTCATAACATGAGGGAGTCCGTCTCAGGCTGACTCGTATGTCCGGCCAGTATACAAAAGTCTGTACAGCTCAGCAAGCTCCTGCCTGGTGCCCTGCAGAGTTCTACAGCAGCAGAGAGACAAAAGAGAGACTTTAGAGTGATTAAGTATCATGTTTCTGCATTTTCTTGCTGCATTTAGCTAATTCCGCTTAAAACACCAATTTTTTAGAGTTTCTGTGATTTAAAAAGCTTGTTTCAGCTGCATATTGTACTTATTTTACTGCCTGCACTTGAACAAAGTCATTTTTGTGTTTAAATTACCTGTTTAACTGTTGTAGGCTACACACTCAAGTGTGATAGTCATTTATGTGCAATTAAAGTGTTTTTTGATTGTATCTGCTTTATTTTCTGAAAATAAACAAAATAACAAAAAAAAAATACTTGTTTTCCCGCCTTTCTAAGCTAGTATAGTCCAGTTTTCAGGTTAGTGCTGAATTCAGGGCTGTGTTAAAAGTTTCTGTGTTTGCCCATACCTTACTTGGATAGAAGGAAGTTTCTCTGTTCACCTGTGAGAGAGGGGAGCTTTGAGCAGCCTATCTGTCCCTGGAGGAGTGGTTTCAGCCCAGAAATTAGTAGTTCATTGGCCATTTTGGGCTAATTTCTATCTCTTTCATTTCCCTGCTATAAAACCCGCATTTGCAAGGTTTTTGTGCTTGTATACAGCTCAGCAAGCTCCTGCCTGGTGCCATGCAGAGTTCTACAGCAGCAGAGAGACAAAAGAGAGACTTTAGAGTGATTAAGTATCATTTTTCTGCATTTTCTTGCTGCCTTTAACTAATTCTGCCTAAAACACCAATTTTTTAGATTTTCTGTGATTTAAAAAGCTTGTTTCAGCTGCATATTGTACTTATTTTACTGCCTGCACTTTAACAAAGTCATTTTTTTGTTTAAATTACCTGTTTAACACTTGTAGGCTACACACTCAAGTGTGATGACCATTTCTGTGCATTTAAAGTGTTTTTTTGATTGTATCTGCTTTATTTTCTGGAAAAAAAAAACACTCGTTTTCCCGCCTTTCTAAACTAGTATAGTCCAATTTTCAGGTCGGTGCTGAATTCAAGGCTGTGTTACAAGTTTCTGTGTTTCCCCATACCTTACTTGGATAGAAGGAAGTTTCTCTGTTCACCTGTGAGAGAGGGGATCTTTGAGCAGCCTATCTGTCCCTGGAGGAGTAGTTTCAGCCCAGGAATTAGTAGTTTATTGGCCATTTGGGCTAATTTCTATGTCTTTCATTTCCCTGCTATAAAACCCACATTAGTGCGGTTTTGCACGCTGGGCAGCGCCGGTTAGCTAGGGTATAACTATTCCCAGCTACACAAAGTCTAGTCTTCAATTTTTCCCATGGAACTAGACAAACTTTCAACTTAAGCACTCAAACCATTCACTTCTCAGCCTGGCACTTGCTCAAAACTCATAGCAAGCACTAATAAACCTTAGCACTAGACCCCCCCCCCATACTGTAGAGAGGTACAAGGCTCTCTGTTCGACCTTACCAGCCAATCAGTAACTATTCGTGGCTCCACAAAGTCTAATCTTCACTTTTTCCCTTGGAACTAGACAAACTTTCAACTTAAGCACACAAACCATTCACTTCTCAGCCCGGCACTTGCTCAAAACTCATAGCAAGCACTAATAAACCTTAGCACTAGACCCCCCACCCATACTGTAGAGAAGTACAAGGCTCTCTATTCGACCTTACCAGTCAATCAGTAAAACATCTCACTGTACCTATCCAGGCATGTCCAAAGGGCAGTTTCAGGTGTACTCTCTGGTCCAACTGGTGAATCTGGGCATTTTGAGGCAATGTTACAACTGCCTCATGTACACAGGCAACCCTCTTCTCCTACCACCAAACACTAATACATGCGAGAGATGCAATTATACAGCCAAACTGGAGGCTAAGCTCTATCAACCCAAGACTGCACCAGACAGTCAAAAGGAGAAGGGAGTTACTTGCATCACACCGCCAGTCTCACATAGACCTATGAAACCAGCACCGGCAAAAAACACACATAAATACATGAAAACATACTCGGAGGCTCTAAATAAAAATCTGCAAAAGCAACAGAGACCTCCAAAGCAGATATCCAAGCAACCTCCACCCCTCAACACAAACCATGAAACACATACTTCACAAGACCAGTGTGCCACGCAATCACAGCCCTTAAGGCAAAATAACATACCCAGCACACTAGTAATAGGTGACTCTGTAGTCAGGCACACTGACGTCCCACTCACTAGGCTGAACAAGGAGAAAGTTACTGTTAGCTGCCTGTCGGGTGCCAGGATCTGCCACATAACACAAGCACTCAGGTCACTCCAGAACAAGTACAAATACGACTCTGTCATTGTCCATGTTGGTTTGAATGACCTGAGCTGCACCTCCCTGAACTACATGAAAAGAGACCTGGAAGAGCTCTCTGATCACATAGCCCAGGCAGGAATGACCCTTACCCTGAGTAGCATCCTGCCCTCACCAAAAATGATACCATAGTATAAAGAAAAAAATATCAATTTCAACAATTGTCTAAGCTTCTGGTGTCATTCAAAGGGGATCCAGTGTCTGTCAGCCTGGGATGAAATGCTCGACCAGCCACGCTGCTTCACTAGAGACGGCTTGCAGCTGTCACCCTTAGGCTTTCGAATACTGGCCAAAGCTCTTGCCATCCCCATAGTGCCTTTTTTAAGCAAGGCTCAAAAGACAAACCCACTGCCGTAAATAGCAGAAGTAACAAAAAAACTGAGGGTAATGCTACTCAGTGCCAGAAGTCTAAACCACAAAATGCATGCAGTCAAGGCACTCCTCAGTATGGAGAAAATCGATGTATGTACATTAACAGAAACCTGGTTTAAGGCTCCAGAGAGCACCCCAGCACTACCAGGCTACAACTCATACCATACATTTTGGCCACAAAACCTGGACTGAAATACAAAAGGCTGGGGAGTATCCATACTCATCAAGCTTACCCACACCTCCAGGTTAGTGGCACAGCACAATGCTTCAGAGTTCATCCACGTGCAACTAACAACAGGCAGAAATATAATTCAAATTTTAGCTTGCTACAGATCACCCACCATGTCCCAGCACCCCCATTCCTCATTTCTAGAAACACTGGGAAACATAAAGGTCCTACCAAACACCCTGATATTGGGTGATTTCAATTGCCCAAACATTAACTGGGAGAACTAAAGTACTAAATCCCTTGCCCAACATTTCCTAGAATTTATAAACTGAAATGCCCTGGATCAGCTGGTCAGCACCCCCACCAGAGGTGACAACATATTGGACCTGGTCATCACCAACATGGGCGACCAGTGTTCCACACCGGAGGTCAACCCCTCGCTGGTTAGATCTGAACATAAACTAATCACTGTGGATATCCACATTCTGCCCCACCCCCGGTCAAAGATACCACCGTGAAAAACTTTTCAAAAGCAAACTTCATGTTACTTAAGACCGAGGTGGAAAGTTTCAAATCCCTCCATGCTAAAGGATAACGCTGCCCAAGCTGCAAATTCCTTTACTAATGCACTCTACGGGCACCTACAAGAATGCATGGATCATGCTATCCCAAGCAAAACCAAGACTCACTCCTCCAAGAAAAGGAAACCAGTGTGGTGGATCCCTGCCATAAACAAGCTATACAATAGAAGGAGGAAACTAGTACAGAAAAGAGTAAAATCCCAAGAGGGGAAGACATCCCTGATTAGTATCAGCAAGAAACTACGATCCCTTATAAAATCATCCAAGGCTAGCTTCAAAAGAAAAATTGCCAAGGACACCAAAGATAACTACAAGGCATTCTTTAGCTATGTCAAGAATCTAAGTGGCAATTCTCAGATCTGCTCGGAGTTAGTGCAGAATGGCACAAAATACACTGAACCCAACAATATCGCCAACATCCTGGCAGGCAGGTTCAGTGCAAACTTCAGTCCCCTCTCACCCCCAAAAGGGCCCATAACCATACCAGAAGAATGTTGTGCCCCTGAAATCACAGACACTCAGGTTACAGCCCACTCCAAAGCCAAAAACACAGCATCAATGGGACTGGTCGGTGTCCTAGGCTGCGTCCTACATGAGCTCAAAGATGAACTAACCCCTCACCTAAGCACACTGTTCAAACTCAGCCTCTCATAGGTTCATAGGTTCATACTAGGCTATCTGCCCTGGGGCAATTATAAGCCTAGCCCGATTCTGTATGGCTTACGCCACCCCTTGATTTGAGTATACTGTGCCCTTTTTAAGGTTTAGTTTATTGTGCCTCTGTCTAATAGTGACACGGGAGTAATCCCTGGGACAAACCTACGATCCCCCATCCACTTATCGAGATTCTTCTTGAAGAGATTCAGTGAGGTGCTCTGCCTCACATGAACTGGAATTCTATTCCAGAGCGAAGGGAGCCTCTGGGTTATGAACCTGTCCCTCCAGCAAGTTCTATTTATTTCTGTGCTGAGGTTCAAGTCCCTCGAGCGTGTGGCTCTAAGGGATTTAGATTTACTGAGGTAGAGCATGTCCATTAATTCTGGATTTGACATAGCTTTGTATGTCAGGCATAGATCGCCTCGAGGTAGGCGGTATGCAACTGAGTAGAGCTGGAGTTTTTTTAACCGAGCAACATATGGCATCTGTTTGAGACCCTTGAGCCTCTTGGTGAGATACTTTTGGGGTCTTTCTAATATATTCTTATATTACTTTCAGATAGGTTTTTTTTCTCTTAGTTTTGGTTTGTGTGTGTGCGATTATTGTTTTCCTGTCTAACCTATCCTGTTACTGTAATTGTGTTGCTCCCACTGCCCAGAGAGACCCGTTTATGTTAGAGGGGTCTCTGTGGCTCATTTAAGTTAGAGAAACCTGTCTCTTTGGTTCTGAATGTGTCCATGGACCCGATTGAGTTGATAGTCAAGATACGGTCCCCAGTCTTGGAGCCTGACACTCCGATGTTGAGATCTCCCATATTGGAGAAGGCGAGATCTCCTTTAATTTCTTCTCGTTTCTCCAGGAGTCTGTTGGATGAAGACGTGGAGCGGGTGGTGAAGAGACTGCTCCGAACACTGGCACTGGCCAAAATTCTTACGTTTCTGGACCCAAAGGAAACAGAGCCATGCAGAATAATTACATCGACCTCGATTCCTCCTCCGATCACCCTGGAATCTTCGAAGCCAAAGAGCGTGGACCTGATGGTAGTGGAGGTGTCAGTGCCATGGCCCTCTTTCGACTCGTTGGTTCTGGCTTCTGCTCTGACTTCCTCGCTTCCTTCAGACGTCGAAGAGTCTAGGAGCCAATGCTCACCTGTCAGGGCCGGGGAGAGGAGCGCACTCAGACAGTTGTCTGATCCGACTCTGCATCTTGGTGCCTCGGTTAGGTTGAGCTTAGCTCCTACATCAGTTTTGGAGCCACCCGCTTTACCTCAGAGCCGGTCATCTACCTCTCTGGAGCGGAGGACCTCTTCGGAGCAGAGTGGGAGGGCTTTTGAAATGATGCAGAGAGTGCTGTCAACCCAGACAGTTCCACTCTTGGGCCCAGCTTCTCTTCCATCCCAGGTGCCTGTGTTGGTCTCATCATCCTCTCCACCCCCTAAATGTAGAGATTCAGAGCCTTGGGAAGCCCCTGCGGGTGTTGTTGTCTCTTCTGAAACTTTCCCAGAGTACCCCTATGAGGAAGTCCTTCTGAAGAGAAGGTGCAAGAAGAAGCACATAGACTCCCCTGAGTCTGTCACTTCAGATACAGATTTGGATGAGTCGGAAGGGTCCCTCTCTGAGGATGTCTCTTTCGCTGACATCCTTGAGATCCTGAAAGAGACGGGTGGCTAGAAGCCCACCAACCCTTCAGAAAACTAATTGGTATATCTAGAGGCTTTTGGGTCTCACCCTTCCACCTCCTGGGTGACTCCCCCATATGACCAGCTTTTAAGTGTCATATCCCACAAGGCCTGGAGTTCGCCTGATACAGTGGAGACTGTTCCACGGAGGCCAAATAAATTTATTACTGCCCCCACAGAGAAGGAATTCCTCACAAAAGGTGTCCTCGTAGATGGGATGGTGGTGGCGGTAGCCACAAAAAAGGAGCTATCGGAGACCTACTTATCTGTTCATCCTCCTAATTGAGAGTCAAGGACTATGGACAGATATGGAAAGCACGCCTTTTCATAAGCGGCCTTTACCCTGCAGTCGCTGAACTATCTCACCATTTTACGAGGCTTCAAAGTGATCTTCTGAAGGAGCTAGGAGATACCCTTCAGGGTTCTGTAGCTTCGAGGACTGCAAACAAAGTTTCCTCTCAGCTCTACACCCTCAACGCCATTGTGAACTCCTCCATGAGACTGATTTCTTACTCAGCCAATGGAGCGAGTAGAGCAGCAGCTGCAGGAATCTCCCTTAGGAGACATTCTTGGATGCATCTTTGCAACTTTGCTGAATCCTTCAGGTCTTCCTTCACCAATGCCCCCTTCGATGGTTCAGCCCTTTTTGGACCAAAGGTGAAAGATACTTTGACCAGGTGTGAGCAGGAAGGGAAAACCTTATCTGCTGTTGGAGTCTGTTTTTCCACCCCATGTAAACCCTATCCTAAGGGTCAGAAAGGTGGGAAGATGTGGTTCCGCAAGTCCCAAACAGGTTTCTCTGATGCACGTGGTGACACTTCCCCCAGGGTCAGAGCGGGAAATGCTAATGGAAGATACTGACCCCGTGGCAGGAGGGGTCAGGAGAATCAGGGCGACAGAGATACATTCTCTGGGAGGCCCTTCCAGCGCTCCTGAAAGGAGGCCTGCCTGCTCTTCTCTGGAGGCAGTCGAGGGACATTTATCGCTGTACCCAAGTGCCTGGCAAGAAATCTCCCAAGACAATTGGGTACAGATAATCATATCCAGAAGCTATTACATACCCTTTTCCACTCCCCCTCCAGTAAACCAGTCCATACCAGACGTTCCACCCAGCCAATGGGACTATGCAACACAAGAGATACTCACGTTGCTAGAAAAAAAGAGTCATCCAACATGTCCCCGCAGACTAAATTGGATCCAGAACTTACTCAAGGTTCTTTTTAGTTCCAAAGAAGACAGGGGACTTGAGATCCATTCTAGATCTCAGCAAACTAAACAAATCCATAAAGAAATCAAAGTTCCAGATGGTGACACCACAGTCAATATTCCCCTTCCTCGGGAAAGATGATTGGATGTGCTCGATATATCTCCAGGAAGCGTACTAACACATAAAAATGGACAGACGGTCCAGGAGACATTTATGTTTTCGGCTGGGAGCCAGTCATTACCAATTCCAAGCCCTGCCCTTTGGCCTCACTACAGCCCCCAGAGTGTTCACCAAATGTATGGCAGTGGTCACGGCTCACTTGAAATGTCAGGGATTCCATGTGTTTCTATACCTAGATGACTGGCTCCTCACTTCCACAACCAAGCATCTGCTGCTATGAGCGAGAGACAAAACATTGTTACTTTGCACCAAACTAGGCATCACAGTAAATTTTAAAAAAATCTGCCTTGTCGCCTTCTCAGCATATTACCTTCTGATGCACTGAACTGGACTCAGAAAACATGGTGGCAAAACTCATCCCAGACAAGATACAGTCCCTTCACCACCAGGTCAAGATATTGATGTCAAAAACAAAACCCAGGCCAGATATGTATTACAAGTTCTGGGCACCATGGCAGGTGTGATTCTTCTAGTCCCCCTTGCACGGCTGCACATATAAGGGTTCTGCAGTGGTTACTTTTTGTCCGGTGGTCAATGCAAGATCTTCTCCACTCACATCAGATAATCATTATGGACTCATGCAAGAAAGATCTCCTTTGGTGACTAGAAACAGAGCATTTATATACTGGCCATACCTTTGTTTTTCCACAACCAACAGCAGTTCTGACCATGGACACTTCCCAGATCAGGTGGAGGGGCATTATCTGGGCATGACGGTCCAAGGTCTATGACAAGAACATGAGAGCCATTTGCACATCAACGGCCTATAGATGAGAGCGGTGCTAGATGCATTTCAGGCATTTTGAGACTCTCTTCCGATAGGGACGATTGCAGTTCAGACGGACAACATGTCTGTGATGTGGTACATAAACAATCAAGGAGGAACCAAATCATACCCCCTATGTCGAGAGGCACAACGGGTGTGGCAATGGGCGGTCGCTTCTCACCGTTTTCTGATAGCAACACACATCCCGGGGAAATCCAGCGTGATAGCGGACAAACTCAGCAGAGCTATTCTGTTGCCTCATGAGTGGTTACTGAAGCTGGAAATTGTGGAAGAGATCTTCCAGAAATTGGGCTAGCCTTGCTACGACCTCTTCCCCACTTCCATGAATGTCAAATGCAGCAGCTACTTTGCCCTCATTCCTCCTCTGGGGAAATCACCAAGGGATGCTCTGGTTCATGATTGGCCCCCGGGACAACATTATGCCTTTCCCCATTCCCCTTAATACCTAAAGTACTTCAGAAAGCCAGCACGTTGAAAAGCAAGATGATTCTCATTGCACCTTACTAGCCTCGACAAGTTTGGTTCCCCTTTCTTTGGACCCATTTGCTGAAGGAACCGTGAATTCTGGACCCAGTTCCAGACCTTTTGACCCACTCATCAGGAGCATTTCATCCATCCATACAAACCCTCAAGTTGACAACATGGCTGCTGCAATTCCACATTTAGCCAGGTGTTACGATTTCTCCCCCGCAGTAAAATATGTCCTTGTTTCTTCCCACAAATCGTCCACGAGGGAAATTGTATTCCAGTAAATGAAACAGATTTTCATACTGGGCTGCGGAGCAGAACATAGAACCTTTTACAGCTCCTATTACTGCAATTCTAGAATTTCTTTCCAAACTTTTTGATGCGGGAACTGCGGCAGCTACTATCAGAGTTCAATTGACAACCATTTCTAATTTCCATATTGGGGAGATGGGAGTACCTATTATGTCTCACAGTTTATGTAAAGCCTTTCTCAAAGCTACCTTTCCACTTAGTCCCCCGATCAGAGGACCTCCAGCCCCTTGGGTCCTAAGTTTTGTCCTATCCATGTTAGTCTTGCCACCTTTTGAGCCCGCATCTTCTTGCGATATGAAGGATTTGTCGTGGAAAACACTTTTCTTAACAGCCATTACATCTGCCAGAACAGTATCAGAACTCCAAGCTCTCTTTATTCATCATCCCTATATAGTTTTTCACAAAGACAGAGTATCCCTGAGAACTAATCCCTCTTTCCTACCGAAGGTCTGTTCAGAGAATAATCTAAATCAATCCATTGAATTGCCTGTATTTTTTCCAAATTATGGCGACAAGGCAGAACATAAATTACATCAACTAGATGTGCACAGACAGCTACGCTTTTACTTGCATAGGACCAAAGACCTCAGAAAGTCTGACTAGCTTATTATGTCCTTTTCTGCCAAAAAGAAAGGATTGCCAGTATCCAAGATAACATTGTCTAAATGGCATACAGATTGCATCTCCTTTTCATACAGTAAGAATAACAGACAATTACCAAGCAGAATAAAAGGACATTCCACAAAGGCAGTCTCAACATCCTCTGCTTTTCAGACTAGACTTCCCATGGACTCTATTTGTGCAGCTGCCACATGGGCAAGGCCGCATACCTTCATTACTCATTACAAAGTAGATGTGGCCTCTCGGAACAGGTCTTCCTTTGGTTCTACTGTATTGAAGAGTTTATTTTCCTGAGCCACCCTAGGATAAAGGTGCTATGGATGCAGTCCAAACCAGAAAGAAATACAGCAAGATAGGACAACATAACATTAAGAAGTTATGTACTCACCATAACATTTCATGTTTGTTGTCCATCTCGCCTATATTCTTGCTTCCCACCCTTCTCCCCCCCCCACTCCTTTGTTCCTGGAGGACCGGGCAGATATTTCACATAAATATATATATATATATATATATATATATATATATATATATATATATAGTTATATTGATTATGAGTCTCTGGTTCCTTCTTACTACAGTTAGACATCTGTTGTTGTGTAGGCATGTGGGCATACTGATAAGGTTTTCGCTTGCAAACAAGACCTGGGTATCTTACCCAGTGCATCATGGGATAAGGGGTTAGCCTCGAGCCAGTGGTAGCTCTTGAGCTTTAGTATTAGGCAGAGTCGGAACCGAGTAACCAGCAAGAATATAGGCGAGATGGACAACAAACATGGAACGTTATGGTGAGTACATAACTTCTTATTTCTTCAGCATAAAGGAGGCTCTATAACCCTAATTTTATTTATTTTTATTTATTGACATTTGTAACCAGGTTGGTCCAACTTGACTTTTGGACCTTTTTTCAGAGGAGACCCAAGGAGAAAAGCTCCAAAATAGAAGATATACAAATACATTACAAGTCTGATACTGAGATAGTGTCTCCTCCTGTAATGTGCAATAGTGTGTACGTAATTACTGAATTGTGAGTTATGTTTGGTTTATGGCCAGTCTAGCATATTAGTCTTCTTGTTTGTACACATAAAATAATGACTACTGTTGTCTAGTATGTTTGCCTCATCAAGCAAGACTAATATATGAAATTACATTTTTTGTGAAACTGAGAATACAGCTTGTGTAGTTCTACATGAGCTTTGCCTTAAAGTACAATGCTTTAAAGTTCTTCTCTATATGGTTAAAAACTGATGAACTGGGTTGTGCCTTTGAAGTCTAGGACAGACTGCTCTTTACAGATAAATCATTTTATAATTTGAGTATTGTGCTTTTAAGTGCAGTTGTTAGACTGATTCATCTAGAAGCAGTCCTGTGCTCTACTTTGTGTGGGGAGCGTTTCATTTTTGTGACTCTGTGTTTGTGAATTTGAGTTTACAGTGTACATCTTCTGTAGGCATTGGAAAGCCAGTGCACTGTGTTCCCCTCATTGTGGTATTTTTAGTCCTTCCTTTTACATTTGGTTGTTCTGTCTATCCAGTTAAAATGGAAGTATTCCACCACTGCTTTATTATAGAATTTCTGAGTAGAGGCTGTATATATTTTACATGGACTTTTTTGTTTCAGCTACATAGGATAATGTGCTTGTTTTGTGAAATAGTAAGATATTTATTTAGATAAGTGCCCTTCTACACTCAATTTGTCAGCAAAAATAAGAGCAGTGTTTTCCATCAAGGATCCACATGGCATCTGGTACATCATGCAGAAGGATTTATACATCAACTGCGGCATGGTATGCAACACCCAGGATATTAATTACAGTACATCTGTGTGTCATCCACACAATTCCCATGATTTCTGTATCAATCACACAAGACTTGTGTCATTGATTTGTTGATTTGTGCGTGGTGGGGACTTTACACAATGTCATCTAGTTGGTAAGTGCACACATTTATTCATACCAGACCACTCATAATGGTGTTTGCTGTTATGTGTTACAGGTGATGCTGTATGTTTCTTGTAGCCATAGCTGATGACTCATTTTCATTTCCCATATAGAGGCAGAAAGCGTGTGTAGCACTGCACTGGCACAGACATGGAACACAGCACATCACTGAACGTGTGTTTGGAGTGCCAAAGTCTCATTTCTGATGGCTGAGTATACTTCTGAGTCACACAGCAAGCAATTTGTGGTATGTGCCATACTGCAGAACATGATGGTATGTAAACAGGTGCAGTAAAGAGAAGCTATAATACATAATACTGTCAACCATTGGTGTGCCAGCAGCAGAGGAGCCAGATGAGGTAGATGTGGCTGCAATGGGCTCCCATATGAGGCTGAGGCATAGACAATATGTCATGGCACTGACAAAGAGGTGGTGTTTAGTTCACAACCTTGGGCCATGATAGGACAAACAAGTAAAACTGATGCAAGTAGCAACACACTCAAGCTATGCCATATATTGCACAAACTGGCTATACTGTGTGCCAAACATTACCTAATTCGTGTGAACCTGAGTGTGTGCAAGCTGCAGTCATCTTCACTTACTCATGTGGGGTACACAGTAACATGAGATGACAACACTAGCATAGGTGTTATGGTCATAAGTTATGTTTGGGGTGAGCCTGTGCATAGCTACAGTGTTGTGGGGTGTCAAGGAGCATGTCCTCTTGTGATGGTATAGAACATTTAGGAGTGGAGTGGTTGCCAGGTGTAGCAAGTGTTACTGCAGAGGCAGCTGAGGAAGCATGTGCACCATGGGAATCCACTGGATGTGGGCTGTCTATGTAAGATTGCGACTGTGTTCCCTGCCATGTGGTCATGGCATGTGTTTGGCTGTCACTGCAGCCTGTCCAGCATTCAGAGGAAATCTGCTGGGTAGTGGGCCATGTGAAACCATGAGGCACTGATTGTGCTGTGTTGGGTTCGTCCACTTTGGAGCTAAACAGATGTTTTACATATCCATGAAACCTTTCACTGCCTTGGATGGAGGTGAGAATGGCACCAGAAGAGTATTGTCCACATCCTCTTGAGCATACATGATTGGGGTTGGAGGTGACAGTAGAGTTGGGAGTGTGCTGTTCACATCACTGTGATTGACCATGGCCAGAATTAAAGACAACAATGGGGGCTGTCACATGTTCAAAGCTGTTATGCTTACCTGCAGTATACATCCACACCCCCACGTTGACTAGGCCTGCCATGTGTAAGCAGCATCAGAGACTCTCTCATGGTTGCCATGTGGGCTTCTTCCTGCAATGGCTGGAGGTGCTCATGTAGGCCATGCCGCAAAATTACCACTTCCAATATGGTCCAAGTAGTATCCATCAGTGCTTAGACCATAGCTCTGCACATTCTGTAGTTGGAGCTGGGGTAACACCAGTATTATATAATACTTTTTCCTGAATTTGTCGACAAGTACCCATACAATTCTCCTCACTGCAATAGCCTTTGGATTCTGCTGGTATCTCTGCTGCCTGTGTATAATTGGGAAGTACATGAACAAGACAACCTTCACTAAACACCAGAGATGCAGGTTGCACATCCTGGGCCCCTGCAGTCCTCACAGGCATGGGAAATGAGAGAGGAATGTTCCCTCCACAGATAGTGTTACTGACAGTATCACTGTGCACTGTGACTGTGCCGTGTGTAAGCAAGTAAACCTAAATGTGTGTTGAACTTCAAGCTTATGCAGAGCCATGCTGCTAAATCCTCTGCCAATGGAACCTATGAAAATATGCAGATAATGTGACACTGTAAATTACAAATTCTTATTTTCTAAACCTAGTTCTGACCCTGCTGTGATTTCATTGGTAAATCCTTCTTCAGCTGAGCATTTAGTAAATGATAATCCATCCCCCTCTGACAAGTATGAAGAAGCTTTTGATAGATTTGACAAAGAAAGTTTATTCTTCTGACATCCTTAACATTATTCTTAATTGTCAAGCTCACATGTTTAAGTATTTGCTTGCTTTTTTTGAAAATATGAGGTATATTATTACTTATTTTCTTGTTTCAGAGGGCAGATCTTCTCAAAATGCTGTTATTTATCTGTTTGTCAAGTAACCAAAACATTATTCGAAGTGTGTTTATGTCTCAGCTGATGCCTCTTCCATGGCAGCAGCTACTAGGTCTGTTAACAGAAAATTTGCATGATTAAGTTTTGAAACTTAGTCTGATGATGTTTAAGCTGGAATTTTGAATTTTTCCCTTGGGAAGGAGGGTTGTATTTGGGCTATCATCTGCTGAGGTCTTGAAAAAGTGCAATGAGAGAGAAAAACTGATTCTAGTAGTGACTAAGATTTTTCAGCCTTCCTTCTCCAAGTTTGGTAAAGGTTTCATCCCTAATGTAGGACATTTTTATATAAATCAGATTAAGCAAATACTGCATACTTCTGGCAAGCAGACAATAAAAATAGTGACAGTGGGACTCTAAAAAATAAGAGGTAGCTTCTCAGAAACCAGGACAGTCCAATACGTCTGAATGACTGTCTACAGATTGTAATTCCCCCCCTTACCACCCTGGCAACTCTTTAAGTTTTCCCCTTACTCTGCTTTCCATTTCTGTCTTTGGCAACAGATAATTTCAGACAAATGGGTTCTGAGAGAAATTCATCAGTGCTGCAGATGGCAGAGGGAGTTCCTTCTGACTTTTCAGGGAATTACACCTCATCCACTTAAGTCAAAGCAGACTATTTCCAAATAGTTGTCCTGTATTATCTCCTTTTGTTACTTCCATCATAACATAGAGGTTTATGATCAGATCCCCAGTTGTAACCACGTTATTAGGGTCTTTATTAGATCATAGAAATGGCAGAATTTTGAATGATCTATTATCGAACCCAATATTGCGAACGCTGAAAACAGCGAAGCTGCACAAAACCGAATTCCTAGGGAAAGAATTTGGTTGGCCGTTGTTGTGGCTTCACTGTTTTCAGCGATGCGGTGGAAAGTTACTGGTTGGGTTAAGATAAGTGTGTGACTGTGCGGATGTTCGGCTTAGGGCACAGATTGGGTGGGTTAGGGGTAGGGCGCGGGTGAGGTGAGTGTGCGATAGTGAGAATTTGGGGTTGGGGCGGGTTAAGTGACTTAGAGTTAGGGCGCGGGTGAGGTGAGTGTGCGATAGTGACAGACCTTAAGGTTAGGGTCAGGGTTAAGGTAAGTGGATAGGTAGTAGTGTATGTGCAGTGTAGTGTAGGGTTAGATGTAACTTTTAAATGTATGTGTGTGGATTGCTGCTTTTTTTCTTTTCCCTGGGAAAAAATTTGCTGTTTTGAGGTTTTGATATTGTTAGGATTTGGGTTTTGCAGTTTGACATTACAGCATTCAATAATGAGCCATTTCGATGATCTGATATAGACCCCATTATTATGTGTTCAAGACATGGATGCCAAGACATTTACCTTGAGAATGAAGCTTAAGAGGTGAATCTTGACATCCATGATGACAACATATAATAACAGGTTATGATGGGTGAGATCCAGTCATAAGACTTTGTATTGCATGGAGTCTTATCTACTCCACGCTCTTTCAATTACAAAAGAAAACAAAAAACACAATGTGTTTTACTGGCTTTCAAAGCTAGTAAAGCACTTGGCAAGTGGGGTCACCTAGACAGCAAGTAAGAAAAAAGTCAGGGACAGTTTTTAAATACTGCCCTAATTTACTTACTGACTAACGTTTGTAAACTTTAGTAGACATAACAGGAAACATATTCAAGGATGGAAGGAACGTTTCTTCCCTCATACCTGGCCATCACAGTGCTTTGGGTGGGTGTAACATATAATGTTATGTTGTTCTATCTTGCCTTTATTCTTAAAATGACCGGTTTGGAGCCAATCCTCGGCTCCGACTCAGCTGAATACATAGCTGAAAGTCTCAAACCTGGCTCGTGGCAAGAAGATATCCCACAATGCAGTGGTGTAATTTCCCAGATCTCATTTGCCACTTTACGAGGTTGGATGTGCTCATCTTGGCCATAGCCAAGTTGTATCAATTTTTTTCTATTCCGCTTTTATCTTATTAGATTTAACTCATTGTGCCTCCTTTCTTTCTGCTCTTTGTTAGGTAGTGATAGTTTTTTCCCCTTTAGCACGGCTTTTACCATCGCTTTGTAGGCCCTTTTGCTATCCCGTGTAGTGGTTGTGTTCGTCTGTTAGTTTCCATATAGCTCGTTTAAGTTAGAGAGCTACTTGCCTGTTTAAGTTAGATGGCTTGTAGTGTTGTATTGTCTTGTCTAGAAAATAGAACCATTTGAGTTAGAGGTTCTATTTTTCTTCCCCTGCTTGTCGCTCCTCGTGTTGTCCTGTAGTAACTTTTGCTGTAGCTTTAGCTTTATTAGTCTTAGCTAAATTTTTTCTTGTTGTTGCTGTCGCCTTTAGGGTCTTACATTAAAAATGTTCAAGACCGAAAAGAGAGAGAACATAAGCCTTCGGGCTTTAAGAAATATCAGAAGTGCTCACAAAAAATGTCCATCACGGATGGACATGTTATATGTGTTTATTGCCTTGGTGCCATTCATCTCCAATAAAACTGCACTTTTTGTCATTCTTTTAGTGCTAGAGTACTTCAGGAAAGGAGAAACAAGTTGACTCTGAAAGGGCTGTTAAAGCCTTCTTTTGAGGAAGCCATCCATAGTTCTTCTTCCTCTTCTTCATCTCCATCCTTTAAAAAGGATAAGTCTCAGAAAAGACAACAATGGCTCAGTCTGAGCCACCAGTCAAACTTCCTAAAATTTCAAAGGCCACTACTTCCTCGGCTCCACAGTCCTCTGAGCCGTCGGAGATCTTTTTGGTTGGTAGGCCTAGTACTTCGGCTCCAAAGCCTTCTGAGCAGCAAGTTACCGCCACTCAGAGCCAGTCCATTGATATTTCGCCAGTTTTTCCGATGTTGAGATCACCAGACCTTCATAGGTCTCGCTCTCCTTCCCTATCTTCCAGGTCTACTAGGAGCTTATTAGATGATGACGTGGAACAGGTGGTGCGCAGACTCCTGAAGTCGCCGGTGCTGACTAAATTATTCTCGGCTCCCACCCATTTGGTCTGGGAGCCTACTGTACCCACAGTTGTTCCTCTCCGAGCCAGTCTGGTCCTTCAGAGCCGGGGTGCTTAGTACTGCTTACTGTGGACCCATCGGTTCCGGGACCCCCTTCAGTGTTCACGGAGCCGACATCTGCTCCGACTCTCTCAATGCCATCCGGGGAGTCTGGGAGCCGGGGTTCCCTGGTCAGCTCCGGGGGGGGGATTCTCGGCCCCAATCTTCTTCAGTGCCGAGTCTACCCCTCAGACCATTGACCCGGGTTAGCTCGGCTCCCACATCTGCCTCGGGTTCGATCTCGGTTCTGTTGCCTTCCTCTGTCTCCTCAGAGCCAGGGGAGTCTTCAGAGCTGGCGGGATCCACCTTTGAGCTGATGAGGAGTGTGTTGTTTACCCATTCAGTACCACAGAAGGATACCAGTACTCTTCCCCCTAAGGCACCGGCTACTGTCTCGGCACCACCCATTCCACAGGACAGCAGAGATCCAGAGCCTCAGGATCCCCCAATGGGCAAACCCCTCTCCTCTGAGGCCTCCCCAGAATATCCTTCTGAGGAGCCTTCTCAGGAGAGAACCTGCAAGAGGAAGCATGTTGACTCCCCAGACGAGTCCATCACTTCAGACACTGACCTCGATGAGTCGAAAGGGTCCCCATGGTCATCCTCTGATGATATCTCATTTTCAGATAGTCTAGAGATCCTCAAGCAAAGAGGTGGCTGGCAGGCCACCACCCCTTCTAATGAGGAGTCAGTGCACCTGAAGGCTTTTGGGTCTCAACCTTCAGCCTCCTGGGTGTCTCCGCCTTTCGATGAGCTAATGGACCTGGTTAGTCAAAAGGCATGAGAGTCACCTGACACTACGGAACCGGTCCCTCTGAGGCCAAACAAATTTTTGTCAGCTCCTTCGGGCAAGGATTTTCTAACTAAGGGGGTACCTGTAGTTGCTATGGTGATGGCTGCAGCCACCAAGAAGGAACTTGTAGAGACTTCCTCATCTGTTCTTCTGCCAAAGAAATACTCTCAAATGATGGACAGATACGGGAAGTGTGTCTTTTCTTCAGCGACTTTCTCACTGCGATCGCTGAACTACTTATCCCACTTTACAAGGCTACAAAGAAATCTCCTGAAAGAGCTAGGAGATACTCTACAAGGTTCATTAGCTGTGGGGGTGAATGAGAAGGTCTCCTCCCAGCTGTCCACCTTAAATTCCATTGTCAACTCCTCCATGAGGCTCATATCCTATGCAGCAGATGGAGCAAGCAGGGCAGCGAGTTCTGGAGTTTCCCTTAGGAGACACTCCTGGATGCGCTTGTGCAATTTTGTAGGAGCCCTTTAAGTCTACCTTTACTAACGCCCCTTTTGATGGTTCCTCACTCTTTGACCCCAAAGAAAAAGACACTCTATCCCGGTGTGAGCAGGAAGGAAAAACTCTGTCTGCCGTTAGAGTACGTTTTTCTGTACCTTCAAGACCTTATCCTAAAGGCCAGAAGAGCAGAAAGATGTGGTTCAAAAGATCCCAGAGATTTTTCCAGGATGCACGGGGTGATACCTTCCCCAGGGGCAGAGGGGAGGTAATAATGGTAGATGCCGCCCCAGAGGCAGAGGGGACCCACAAAACCAGGGTGACTGTGATTCCTTTCGCTGACGCCCTTATCAGCGCTCCTGACAGGAGGCCTGACTGCTCTACTCTGGAGGCAGTCGGGGGACGTTTATCAATGTACCCAGAAGCCTGGCAAAATATCACAAACAACAAATGGGTACTAAATATAATATCCAGAGGATACTCCATCCCTTTTTCCAACCCTGTTCCACAGACCAAAACAATCCCAGATGTTCCACCCAATCTAAGGGAACAAGCAACTATGTTGTTGTTGTCTTTCGGCTTTCCCTGGTTAGGGGTCGCCACAGCGGAACTCCGGTCTGCTAATGATTGGCAGTAGATTTTGATGAACGCTGAGGTGCCAGCTCGACATTCAACTTTCAATGAAGGCATGCCCATTTACGCATGTCTTTCGAATGCCCACCCAACCACGAGGTGGACATGCAGACTCCACACAGAAGGCACTCCCTGCACTCCAGCCGAAAATCGAACGGGAGAACCTCTTGCTGTGAGGCAACCACACTACCCGCTGCACCACCGCGGATTAAGAAGGGAACAAGCAACTACAGAGATTCAAACGTTGCTCCACGAAAGAGTCATCCAAGAAGTCCTTGCAGACCAAATAGGATTTGAAACTTACTCAAGATTGCCAAAAAGAACAGGGGACTGGAGGCCCATATTAGACCTAAGCAAGTTAAACAAATCTGCCAAGAAGTCAATGTTCCGAATGGTGACACTGAAGTCTATTCTTCCCTTTTTAGGGAAAGGCAATTGGATGTGCTCAATAGACCTTCAGGATGCTTACTACCACATAAAAATGGGCAGAACATCAAGAAGGTACTTACGCTTCTGTCTGGGACCCAGCCATTACCAGTTCAGTTCAGAGCTCTGCCCTTTGGTCTCACTACAGCCCTTAGAGTGTTCACCAAATGTATGGCAGTAATCAGGGCTCACCTGAGATGTCTAGGATTCCGTGTGTTTCCCTATCCAGACGACTGGCTCCTGTCTGCCATCACCAAGTATCTACTCCTACAAGCCAGGGACCTAATTTTGGACATCTACAATTAGCTGGGCATTACAGTAAACTTTCAAAAATCTGCCTTGTTGCCCTGTCAACATATTACATTCATAGGCACAGATCTAGACACTTCATCCATGGTAGCACATCTTCCAACAGAAAGAGTTATAGCATTCAGACAGCAGATACTTCACCTCCTTCCCAAGACCAAATTGAAAGCAAAGATAATTCTAAGATTACTAGGAACAATGGCCTCCATGATTACACTGGTCCCTCTTGCCAGAATGCGCATGAGGATCCTTCAGTGGCTGTTGTTCTCCTAATGGTCACTTCATGAGCTTCCAATGTCTCATCTGATCAAAATAACGGAATCTTGCAAGAACGACTTAAGATGGTGGATACACTCCACTCATGTGACAATAGGCAGACCTTTTATTCCACATCAACCAATAGCTACAGTGACCATGGACGCTTCCCAGATAGGGTGGGGGGAGGCATTATCTCGGATGAACAGTCCAAGGTACATGGCAAGAACACAGAGCTCACTTGCATATGAATATTCTAGAGATGAGAGCAGTGCTTCTTGCATTGCAAGCACTTCAAGACTCTCTCTCTAGGGGCTATTGCGATACAGTCAGAGAATATGTCTGTGGTTTGGTACATAAACAAGCAGGGGGGAACCAGATCTTAACCCCTTTGTCGAGAAGCCCTAAGAGTGTGGCAATGGGCAGTTTCTTCCTAGTGCTTTCTAATTGTAGTGTACAATCTGGGGAAGTCCAATGTGATAGCGGAGAAGCTGAGCAGTGCAATCCTAATGCCTCATGAGTGGTCTCTCAATCACAATGTAGCGGAAATGATTTTCCAAACATGGGGACAGCCTTGCTGCAATCTCTTTGCCACTCCCATCAATGACAAGTGCAGCAACTACTTTACCCTAATCCCCCCTGGGGGAGACACCGAGATATGCACTTGCTCCCGATTGGCCCTCGGGACTTCTATATGCCTTTCCTCAGTTTCCTGTCATACCCAGAGTAATTCAGAAAGCACAATGCTTGGGAAGCAGGATAATTCTCATTGCTCCTTACTGGCCTCTCCAAGTTTGGTTCCTCTTCCTTTGGCCTCATCTTTAGGAGAAGCCTTGGATTCTGGACCCATTGCCAGATCTGCTGACTCATATGTCAGGGGAGCTTCATCCTTCTCTCCACATCCTAAAACTGACAGCTTGGCTGCTCCACATCCCAATTTAGTCAGGCTTCACAATTTCACTCCTACAGTTAGACATATCTTAATGTCCTCGCATAAAGCTTCCACTAGAAGGCTGTATTCTAGTAAATGCAAGAGGTTTTCCCTTTGGGCTCAAGATAGGAACATTGATCCTTTTTCTGCACCTATTCATTCTATTTTGGAATTTTTGGCAGAACTGTTTCAACAAGGCTCAGCTGTAGCAACCATCAGGGTTCAACTCGCTGCAATTTCAGATTTTCACATTGGTGATTCTACTTCCAACTTAATGTCACATAGGTTGTGTAGAGCCTTCTTAAAAGGTGCCTTCTTATTAAGACCTCCCTTTAAGGAACCCCTTTCTCCTTGGGATCTAAATTTTGTTTTGTCTCATCTCACGTTACCACCCTTTGAGCCCTCTTCATCTTCAGACTTCAAGTTCCTTTCATGGAAGACTTTGTTTCTAGTGGCTGTAACTTCTGCTAGAAGAGTGTCAGAGTTGCAAGTTCTTTCTGTTAAACCGCCATATTTGATTTTTCATAAGGATAGGGTATCCTTAAGTACAAACCCATCCTTTCTACCTAAAGTCTCTTCTCCAAACAACATAAACCAATCTATAGAACTTCCAGTGTTCTTTCCTAATCATACCAACAAGGCAGAGTACAAGTTACATCAACTGGATGTGCATAGACAACTCAGATTCTATTTGCATAGGACCAAAGACTTCAGAAAATCTGTCCAATTATTTGTATCCTTCTCTGATGCAAAAAAAAGGGGACCTCAGTCTCAAAAATTACTCTTTCCAATTGTCTTTCAGGTTATATTACATTCATGTATAACTCAAATCACAAAGATTTACCTTTCAAAGTGAAGGCTTATTCCACTAGAGCAATGGCTACGTAATCTGCTTTTCAAGCCAGAATTCCCATGGATAATATTTGTGCAGCAGCTACTTGATCTACTCCACATACTTGTATCACTCATTACAAAGTGGATTTGGCCTCCAGCGACAGGGCATCCTTTGGTTTCACGGTGCTTAAAAGTGTACTCCTGTGAGCAACGCGGTGTAAAGGTACTAGGGATGCTGTCCCATCATTGTAAGAATGAAGGCGAGATAGGACAACATAACATAAAGAAGTTATGTACTCACCATAACGTTCCATGTTTGTTGTCCATCTAAGGTAACTGAATATAGATATCCAAATAATTATTGCTGCAGTGCCCATTCCTTCCCTTCATCCCCTTTGTTTTGTAGTTTTTTTGTTGCCAGGGTGAGAACATTGGGTTTTTTGTTACCTAGCATTGATCTCTTTCAGAGCTTTATCCGCCCTCTTTCATTTGTTGTGAAAGCTCTGAAGAGCTTGGCACACAGACTGTTTATTTTTTTTCACCTGCTCTGTTCAAACTGCCAATGGTCTAGGAGTGTGGGACATGCCCTTAATGTTTGGAAGCTTGCTGGCTGCAACCCATATAGCTTAAGCTTCTGCAGCAGCAATCATTCAAACATCTGCTATTATGGTAAGGTTAATTAAATGGCTGTACTTTATTAGTCTGTTGATCTGTGAGGATCTTTAGAAGCCTAGCCATATATGTATGACGTTTTTAGCCCTTATGTTTTACATACATATGACCCAGAGGCAAGCAGACCATTTACATGTTGCCCCTATCAATAAGGGGCAAGGTTGCTAAACTAGTCACAAATTTGCAGTTAACCATCCATTTGTCCATTGAATAGTGTAAGAGAAATATGTAGCTTTATGGGGATAGGAAGACTATTCCAAAGATATAGTATCCTTTTTAATGCATATCTGTCTGTCTGGCATGTTCTATTTATGTTGCAAAAGAGATTGAGATCTCCAGAGTCAGTGTTTATGCCCACATTGAACTTGTGAGCGTGCATTAGGCCTGACAGGAGAGGGTCTGTTTAAACTCTGTATGCGAGGTAGAGATCATTCTTTCGTAGCTTGTATGACAGCAAGAAGAGGGACAAGGCTTTGAGAGGGATTGCATAGCTTTGTATGATTTAGGACCTTGAGTTTGTTAGCAAAAAAGCATTGTGGGCATTCAAGTTGCAGCAGATGTTTTGACAGGTACATAGCAAAGGAGCATTATATGCAGTGATTGGCCTTATGAGTATAGAATACAGTTGAATGATCACATCTGTAGACCTGGATGCTGTACCCTTATTTATAAGCTGTTGGGCCTGGATGCTATACCCACTAGCTGTTAGCTTGGGAAAGGCCCTATTAGAGGATCTTTGTGTCTTCCAATGTTCTACATGACTGGCATTATTCAGTACTATACTGCAGCATCTCCAGCTGGCACTCAGGCACTCCTAACCAGTCCCAACTCCCAAGTTCAGACCATCACCTGTAATCAGTGTCCTGTCAGTGTCATGTTATGGGGGAACTGCTTTCCCTTTGAGGTGACAAAGTGCTGTGTGAGCAGCCCTGGTGGCAGACCTGACATCAGTTGTCTCTTGTACCCTGTTCCTTGCATATAATATCATGCTATTCACCCTGTAACACATGTACAGCACTGTACAGTTGTGGACCCCTACATCATATATCTGTTGCATAATTTCCTGCCATGCGCGATCCATAAATGCCTTATTTGACTTATCTATTCTTAGGATACACCTACCATGCATTCTTAGGGCCACCAGCAAGATATCCGTATCTTGAGCTGTAAACTTCTGAGTGCACTGTCTTTGTTTCTGCACCAGTGCAACTCCAATACACTTCTGAGGACACATGTAGAGCATTGTGCATATACAGCACTGTTTATTTTGGACAACATCCATCACTCCACTGACCCCACAACCTCTGTGTTAGGTGCGCGTTTTGCAATGCAATAATATAACTGCTGTGACACTGTGCCAGACTATGTTATGTGTGGGCATTTGGTCCATATACACTGTCCATCACTAAAGGGTCTGCAGTGTAGTCTTTGCCCAAAGGAACCTTGGCTGTTGTGCGTGCTCCCATGATTTTGCTGTTTACATATGCCATACCCACCCCCACACTCAACTGTCCTCTAACATTGCACTATTTCTTGCCTGATCCTTATATCCTAACCACATATGCTAAGCCTCAACATAGTGTGCCATATCCCTGCCAGGACCATTGCAGGTTTAGCACACAGCAGTCAGTATGGTGTGACAGCTGTGTGGGGCAGCTTTTCACCATGGAGTTGTCCCTGCATTGTGGTATGTAATGAATATATACCCTATTTCCTCTGTCTGTCTGTAGGCAACTGATCTGCTTCTTTGATCTAATATGGCCATTTGATAGTACTCTAGTGCCTCAGTGTACTTTCCTCATTATCCCACGTGACCTTCCCCAAATCTCATTTGCCACCATTGAGAAGGGATCCTAATTTTGGCCATCAGTTAACTGCTCACCATTTTTCTGTATTTCCAGGCTTTCTACTGACAGTTGTTGACAGTTAAAATTTATACTCCTTTTACTGGTTTTATAGACTATTTGGCTGTTTCCTTTTGGTGCCTTAGCTTCTCAACATCAAGGCAGCAGCCTAAGGTTTCTCTTGTTCTTTCAAAAAAAAAACCTAATTCTTAGAGCTTTAGAAGTAGTTGTTACATTAGTTAGATGTGTTATTATTGATATTATAGCTGATATTATAGTGGTTCAGGTAGATGAAATTTCACTTATGGATAAGACTTTCGAGAAGTGCACTAAATGTAGGCAAAAGCTTCCCCAGACGTCACACATGTTCAGCTCCCCCAGAAGTCGCACATGTTCACTGGGTGGTCTGGTTAGGCCTGAAGCATTTCATTATTGAGTGTTCTATTTTTAACTGCTTCACCCTCAGTCTTTAACAGAAATAAAAGCTAAGCTTATTGTTATGGATCTCTTTCCCTCAGAGCAGGCAGGGAAAACCTGATAAAAATAGAAGGACAAAGAATCCAGAAAAAGGAAGAGTGGAGTGCAGGCTTTCACTTCTTCAGCTAAAGTGCTTAGGGGAAACTTCTCCTTCCTCAGCAGTGAGGCAGAAATCAATACTTTTAGAGGCTGTTGGCATCAGGAATAAATTCCTTATAAAATCAGTCAGCAGGAATTCAGCAGAAAGGAAATTCTTCCATTCTTTTTCACTTGAAACCCCCCTTCAACTTCTTGTTTAAATTCTTTGTTCTTTCAAGTGTCTGTTCATCAGATTTGAAACTGATAATAAAGCTGTGCTTGAAGGCACAAATTGAAATGGGCATCATCCCATCCCCTCTGTTACTTGGGAAAATTCAGTTAGCCCCCCCCCCCAAACACACATACACTGTGCTAACTCTTTCCATAGTGCCAGTTCTTTGTCAGTATCTCTCCCTGTTTCTTGTTTGCCACTTCGCAAAGATGTGGTCCGATCAGCTAGCTCTTGGATTTTCAGATTGTATTGTTATATTTTCTTCTATAGTCTTATATCTATACTTTATTCACATTTTTAGCCTTTTTGTATCTTTCCCTTGTTTATAAAAACCTTTTTTGACAGTAATTGCTTTTCTATTAGGTTACTTTCACTGTCTATCTAGCTCCCGTTCCCGCTAGTAACCATTTTTTATAGGTTACTCCCCTACCATTTTTGCCTTTAAGGTATTCCTTAACTACTAACTTTAGTAGTCTCTCTTTTTCTCTTTTCCAACTACATATATATGTGCGTGTGTGTGTGTGTGTGTGTGTGTGTGTGTGTGTGTGTATATATATATATATATATATATATATATATATATATAATATATATATATAATATGGATTCTTATTACAAAAACGAAAGTTCACTACTTCGAACTTGTAATAGGAAGCCTCACTTCTGCGAAAGTTCACTTTAATGAAAGTGAACTTTTGTTTAAGTGCACTTCACCGAAAATACCGCGGCACAGTGGAGGACATAAAAACAAGCTATGTCCTCCACTATGGTGTGATAGTCACGGACCTTAGGGTTAGGGCACAGGTCATGGTAAGGGGATAGTCCTACGGGCTATCCCCTTACTATGACCCGTGCCCTAACTCTAAGGTCCATGAGTACTGCACGGAAGTTCAGTACAACACCCGTTCTTTGTACTGAACTTCGCTTAAGTGCACTTTCGATTAAGTGCACTTTCGCTGCAGTGAGCATTACATGCACTATTTCGAATTAGTAAAAATTCGATCTAGTGTATGGAACCCATATATATATATATATATATATATATATATATATATATATATATATATATATACATACATATGGTTTACTTTCAAAATGTCGAATGCCATAATGTCTAATGTTCATTTGGTTGAAAAATAACATCTAAACCCAAAACATTTAATGATCAAAATGTCTAAAATCATTTAATTGAAAAAGCAATGAGATCACCTCTACTATTTTGCAGAGGGGCTACACCCTCCTGCACCCCCCCCACACACACCCTACTTAAATATACCAACTCTGATATCGCACTACAGTGCAGAAATGGGCAAATTCGATAATTTTGATATTGTGAGTTTAGACTCATTTTATTTCAACATTTTGATCATTCAGTATAGTGCATTCAACCAATTCATTTTCAGCCATTTAGCATTCAACATTTTGAAGGTAAACCTATATATATACATATATATATATATATATATATATATATATATATATACATACATATACACACACACACACACACACACACACACATATATATATATATATATATATATATATATATATGAACTTTCCTTCTTTTTTCCCGTCTTTGGCCTTAGCTGTGTGTGGTGAGTATGAGTGTTTTTCTCCATTTATATCTTTTACAACATGTCGGAGAAGCAAGTTAAACCATCACGATTCACAAAATGCACAAAGTGCTGTCATAAGATTCCTTTTAGTGACTTGCACTCCCTTTGCTTTTATTGTCTTGAGCTCCTTCATTAACAAGAAGATTGTGCGATCTGCCATTCTTTCAACCACCGAGCTTCAGTTGAGAGAAAAAATAAGCTTATTTTGAGGGGCATGCTGCCATCTGCTTTTGAGGAGGCTATTTCTTGCAGTCAGTCTAAATCTGGATCCCCTACCAAATCTAAAAGCCCTGCCTCTTTCCTTTCCTAAAACACTAGTGACAAAGGAAAGAAGAAACCTTCCTCGGTTTTGACAGATCCTTTGGAGCTTGAATCTAAAACGACAAAAATCTTCCAAGTCTGAGGAGTCTGTGACTTGGTCGGAGCCGAGCACTCTTAGGTTGGATCTAGCTTCTTCTGCTCCAATTCTGTCATGTAAGGATGGATCAGATCCATTGATGTTGAATCTAACAACCCATTCAAGCCAATATTGACACTTCCCAGGAGTCAGTACTCCCCAACATTCAATCTTGTTCCATTGAGGGTACCGTCTCCATTCTTCACTATAACAAAATCCCCATCAGCATCTTCCTCCCGTTAAACCAGGAGCCTTACTGAAGGAGATGTGGAATGGATGGTGCAAAACATTTTGTGGGAGCAGAGCATCACTAAGTCCCCCTCGGCCTCAACCTATGTGGTTCCAGATCTGACTAAGCCATCTCTCCCCCTCTTCCTCCTCCTCTGATTTCAGAGCAAGTTTGGAGTCATGGGATCCAATATGCCAGGTACATTTCAGCTCTGATCTGAACATGTTTTCTTCCTTGGATCAGACCTTTGCTCAGAGTTCTTTAGCCTTTTTAGAGTTGGAGAGTTCCTGAAGCCACAATAGACCTCACAAACCATGAGTCTGCTTGACTCCTAGGTCTTTGGAGCAGTCAGAACACCTCAGGGTTTCGGCACAGGTGAGCTCAGCTGTGGCTTTTACCCCTGGCAAGCTGTCTTCTGGACTTGAGGGGACCCCATATCAAAAGCATGGCTTGTAGGACCCATATCAAAAGCATGGCTTGTAGGAGCCAGAGTCCTCCTCCATTCAGGAGTGGTCAGCCTGTTCTGATACCACCCCAGACTACCCCACTGAGGAGGTCCCTCGGAAGAGACTTTGCAAGAGAAAGCATTTGGACTACACAGAGGAGTCGGCCGTGGAAGACACTGACCTTGATGAGGGAGAAGGATCCCAATGGTCATCTCTTGAGGATGTTTCCTTTTGAGAGATTCTGGAGATATTGAAACAGAGAGGTAGCTGGCAGTCCAATAATCCTTCACCTGAGGAGTCTGTGTACCTGGCAGCCTTTGGTCCTTGCCCATCTTCCTCCTGGGTGACTCCACCCACTGATGAGCTCATAGGGTTGATCTCTCGGTGGGCAGTAGAAGACCCTGGATTCCATCAAACCTATTCCTCAGAGACCAAATAATATAATTACTGCCCCATTTGACAAGGCCATCTGGATGAAAGGAGTTGCAGTAGATGCCATGGTCATGGCAGCAGTGACCAAGAAGGAACTTTCAGAGGAGAGTTCCACTATTCATCCTCCTAATAAGGATTCCAGGATGATGGCTAGATGCGAGAAGCGAGTATTTTCTTTAAAAACCTTTGCTTTGTGATCACTGAATTACCTTTTTTATTTCACCAGTTGCAGAAGGAACTGATCAAGGAACTGTCAGATACCCTTGAAGTAGCAGTAGCTGAGGGAGCAAGAGAGAAAAAGTAGCTTCCCAGTTAGCGAATTTACATTCTGTAGCTAACTCTTCAATGAAGCTCATTGCACATGCAACTGAAGGAACGAGTATTTATTTATTTTTATTTATTTATTTAACATTTGTTAACCGGGAAAGTCCGACTTGGAATTAAACCAATTTTCAGTGGAGGCCCGGGGAGAAACACTCCAGATGCATGTTTTTGAATGTGGGAGGAAACCAGAGCACCCAGAGGAAACCCACACGAATGTAGGGAGGACATGCAGACTCCACACAGAAGGCACTCCAGCTGAGAATCGAACTAGAGAACCTCTTGCTGTGAGGAGACAACTCTACCGCTGTACCACTGTGCTGTCCAGAGTAGAGCGGCTGGTTCCGGCATCTCTGTGAGGAGGCATGTCTGGATGTGCCTATGTGATTTTGTGGAGTCTTTTAAGTCTTTGTTCGTCAACACACCATTTAATGGCACTTCACGTTTTGGTCCCAAAGTCAAAGATACGCTATCCAGATGTGAAAAGGAAGGTAAGACTCTTCCTGCCATGGGCATATGTTTTTTGGCTTCTCAGAGACCTTACTCAAAAGGTCAGAGAGGCAGCAGAAAAATGTGGTTCAAAAAGTCTCAGGGGTCCTATCAAGACACATGTGGAGAGTTTTCCCCCTGAGACAGAGGTGGGGGGACAATAATGGAATACTCCACCCTCGCAGCAGAGAATGTCTGCAGAACCAAGGGTCCCAGGAATCTTTCTTTGGGAAACCCTTTCAGCACTCCTCAAAGGAGGCCTGATTGTCCACCTCTGCAGGCAATAGGGTGTTGACTATCCCTGCACTGGTGAGCCTGGCAAAATATGACTTCCAATACATGGGTGCAGAGGATAATATCCAGGGGTTACCAAATTCTCCTTTCTCAACATCCCCCTCTAACAAGAAAATCCCAGACATTCCACCCAGTCAAAGGGATCAAGCAGTCATTCAAATTCAAAAACTGCTGGAAAAAAAAGAGTCATCCAGGAGGTCCCCGAAGATCAGATAAGATTTGGAACTTACTCCAGGTCCTTTTTGATTCCAAAGAAAACAGGACTGGAGACCAATCCTGTATCTCAGCAGATTGAGCAAGTCAATTTGATGTTGCAAGTTTCATATGGTCACGGTTCAGTCCATACTTCCCTTTCTGGAGCAGGAAGGTTGGATGCGCTGTGTAGATCTTCAGGTTGTGTATAATCACATAAAAATGTGCAGATGCTCCAGAGGATATCTACGCTTCCAGATGGGAGCCAGTCATTACCATTTCAAAGCACTGCCCTTTGGTCTCACTGCCGCCACCAAGAGTGTTCCCGAAATGCATGGCAGTGGTTGTGGCTCACCTGAGATGACAAGGATTCCAGTTTTTTCTTATTTAGACGACTGGCTCATATCCACCCCAACCAGGCATCTTCTTATCTTTGCAAGAGACTCTGTTCTTCAAATCTGTACCAAACTAGGCATAACCATAAATTACCAAAAATCACATCTGGAACCTTCTCAAACACTAGCGTTCATAGGGGCACTACTAGACACCACTCAAATGATTGTGAAAATTTCTCTCTCCAAAGTGTCAACAATCAGGCGACAAACATATAGCTTAGTCAGAAACAAGAAGGTAGCCGCTTGTCATGTTCTACAAGCTTTAGGATCAATGGCTGCAGCGATAGTGTTAGTTCTGTTAGTCAGATTTCACATGCAGATACTGCAATGGCTTTTAGCTGCTCAATGGTCAATTATCCACCAACCAATGTCTCACCAGATTCTTATAACAGACACATGCAAAAGGAACCGTACATGGTGGATTCATTCAGAGCAGTTGATGCAAGGTTGACCCTTTGTCCCCCCTCAGCCACAAGCCATAGTGATCACGGATGCTTCTCAGATAGGGTGGGGGACATTATCTAGGGAAGACAGTCCAAGGAACCTGGTTCACAGCTGAGGCCAAACTCCACATAAACATCCTGGAGATCAGGGCAGTGCTTCTAGCATTGCAGACATTTCAGGCTGCTCTTCTTCTGGGAACAGTGGCGATTCAATCAGACAACATGTCAGTGGTCTGGTACATAAACAAGCAAGGAGGAACCAGACCAAACCCTCTGTGTCGAGAAGTGCTCAGAGCATGGCAATGGGCAGTCTCATCCATTCTTTTTCTTACAGCAGCACACATCCCAGGAAAGCCCAACGCCACTGTGGACAAGTTGAGCAGAGCCATTCTCATGCCTCATGAGTGGTCCCTCAACCAGAAGGTAGCGGAGGGCATTTTCTTCTGATGTGGCCAGCATTGCTGTGATTTCTTTGCTTCTCCGCTAAACAACAAATGGAGCAGGCTACTTCACCCTAATCTCCCTCACCCGTGGAGTCTCCGAGGGATGCTCTAATGCACAGTTGGTCTCCCAGGCTATTGTATGACTTTCCCCATCCCCTTGATTTCTAAATTCCTTCAGAAAGCCAACAGATTGAAGAGAACAGTAATTCTCATTGCCCCATATTAGCCTTGACAAATCTGGTTTCCTTTTCTCTGGCCTCATTTACAGAAGGAACCATGGATTATGGAACCTTTTCTGAACCTTCTGACATATCCAACAGGAATGATTCATCCCAACCCTCACAACCTCAGACTGACAGCTTGGTTCCTCCAATTCCATTAATTGCCAGACAACCTATGCTCTCCTCACCGATCCATCATATTTTGCTGTCCTCTCTCTCTGTAATTTGGGCTCAGCAACAGAATGTAGATCCTCTCACAGCTCCAATTCACTCTGTTCTAGAATTTTTAACCCACCTTTTCGATAATGGAGCAGCTGCTTCTAGTATAAAAGTGCAATTAACAGCCATTTCAAATTTTCACATTGGGATGGATAACATTTCTCATTTCCCACAAACTTTGCAAAGCCTTCTTGAAGGTGACCCTGTTGTTAAGGCCACCCCATAAGGATCCTTCTCTCCCATGAGACCTTAATTTGGTACTACATCTTATTGTTCAGCCCCATTTGAATGTGCAGTGATTTGTGATATTAAGTTTCTGTCTTGGAAAACTATATTTTTGGTGACTATCACATCTGCAAGAAGAATATCAGAAATTCAGACACTATCTTCCCAGGCCCCCTATTTGATTTTTCATAAAGACAGAGTCTCTTTGTGTGCTAGCCCCTCCTTTCTGCCCAAAGTTGTTTCACAAACAAATATTAATTAGACCACACAGTTGCCTGTTTTCTTTCCTAACTTTAGAACTAAAGAGTGTCGGAAAGCAAGTCAATTGTTTATTGCCTTTCCAGGCTCTACAAAAGGCCTACCAGTATCCAAATTTAACTTGTCAAAATGGTTCTCTCATTGCCTTTCTTTGGTTTACACCTCAAAAGGTATGAATCCTTCCAAATCTATTCAAGCTCATTCAACCAGGGCCATGGTCGCATCCACAGTCTTCTAGACCAGTGCCTCCACGGATGATATTTGTGCAGCAGCCACATGGGCAAACCATCATACCTTTATCATTCATTACAAGTTAGATTTGGTCTCCAGGGAAAGAGCCTCCTTTGTTTGATGGTTCTGAGAAACATCCTCCCGTGAGTCTGCCCGGGGTAAAGGTAGCTGATGACTCGGTCCCATATGTAAGGACAAAATGAAAAATTGACAATATCAGATAAAGAAGTTATGTACTCACCGTAGCATTCCATCTGTATTGTCAATTTTTTTATCTCTCCTCATATCCCCTCCCTCCAATCCATTTCTTTTGTTTTTCTGGTTGAAGTGAATTTCAGGTCATTTTTTTTTTTTGTTATCTCCAGTACTCCAGAAGTGGTCTCCTTAAAATATTTTCAGCATTAAAGTTTAATTCTTCTATAGCAATAATTCTAGCAAATAAGATCTGAGGTAGCAGGGAAAAATGCATTGTGGGTAAAGGAAGTATCCAAGAGTTTTTTGGTTGCCACGAGCTTAGTAACGGCCGAGATGGATCTGATGGATCAGATCTAGACCTATATGTGAGGAGAGATGAAAAAATTGACAATACAGACGGAACGTTATGGGGAGTACATAATTTATTTTTTCCTCAACTCCTTACCAGTCTGGGCTTCCAGATAAATGTTCCAAACTCTTCCTTGAGTCCATCACACAAGATTGTGCTTTTAGACTACCTTCTAGATGCGTCTCTTCAAGGGAATTCCTAACAAAGGAAATGGTAAATTTGTATCTAAAAACTTTCTTGTTCTTCTCCCATCAGTCTGAGACTTCAGCCAGAGAATATCTCAAGATTCTAGGATTCATGGCTTTTTGATTCTCATGATTTCCCTTGCCAGGTTATACACAAGACAAAATCAATGTTTAAAAAAAAAAAAAAAAAAAAGGTGGACACAAGATGTTTATTCTCTGTGATTTTCAGATTCTGTTTTTGGACTCTATCAAAAAAGAACTGCAAAAGATGTGTCAGTTTTTGTTTTAGAGCAATTTCTGTGCTGTGAGACCTGTGGGACAGTTCAGACAGACAAAGGCACATAAATGTCAAAAGGATGTTAGCAGTGATTCATTTTATAGATTTTCTTCTCAACCTGTTGTCCTCGAGAATATTACAGGTAAGAGCAGACACTTGCACACTGATGTGCTGTATAAAAGGGCAGGGGGTAGGCACTATGACTTAGCGGTTGCGGAGGTGGGCTATGATGGTTTGGGAGCTAGCTCTGAAGCATTTTATAACCCACTAAGCATCTTACATTTTGTCATAGCAAAATGCAGTTGCAAACAATGCTGAGCAGGACTAAGGCGGACCTTCTCGAAGGGAAATTGAATGAGGGTGTCTTCCAGGAATGGATATTGTTGTGGGGAACACCTCAAGTGCATCTTTTCACCTCCTTTTGAAACAGGCAGCCAAGTAAATTCTGTACCAGGACCCCTTCGAAGCAGGCTTGGAAAAAACAGATAAATTTTTATTCCAGTGGTTAGGAATGTTCCTGTATGTATTTCTACCCTTTCCTACTTACAGGAAGGGTCATTCTGAATATTCAGAAGGACTCAGCCGAAATCATTGTGATGACCCTCTATTGGCCAAGGCAGCATTGGTTCTCCCTTTATATGGAATCAGCCAGGAGAATCACCGCAAGCCTCCTCACAGAACAGCATAGGGGGAGTTTGATATATCCTTATCTCAAACAACTTTAACTGACTACCTCTATTATTTAATTACCTTTTATGTACCTTTTTCATGAGGACATCCAGCAGGTACTAAAGGAGGAAAGACAAATTGTTACTAGGAAATCTTATGTTAACCAGTAGTGAAGAATTTCTAGTTGGTCTTCTCCTATAAGCAGGGCCCTATTCGGTTTTAATACCACTGGTTCTCAAACAAATTTTGTGAGTTACTGTATTTATCAGCCATTTTATCATTTCTGATTGTGTATACTCCTGTTCATTTCAGACCTAGCTCAAGCTGATGTTCTTCGTGTTTCACTGTTGCAGTCATTACATTTGGGTTATCTGCTTTGCAGTAGCCCTCAGTCAGCCTGATTAACAAAGTCTTGGGTCCTGCATCAGTTGCTGTCCCTTCTTCCATGATGTCAGGTCGTCAGGGGTATAAAACATGCAGCCAGCACCATTACATCAGTCTTTCTTGCCGTGCAGTGCCCGAAGGAGAAGCAGTTCGCAAGTGCCGTTCGGCCGACTCCTGAAATTTTCGTTTTCGAGTTTCAGAACCAAAGTCTTCAACTAAAGCTAAGTACCCCGTTGGGGAAACTTTTTCTTGCTCTTTCCCCTTGTCAGTACTACTAAAGATCAAACAGGACAAGCCAAGGGCGATTTTAATTGCACCAGACTGACCTCGCACTGGTACCCACTCTTGTGCAGTGTGTCACGCTTGGCTCCATGGCACCTGCCTCAGACTCCTTCCCTGTTGTCTCAGCAGGAAAACCAGATTCTGCACCCTCAGCTGCAAACCCTGAACCTAGCAGCCTGGCTAATTACCTAATCTCTCCTTTACCATCCCTTAGTAAATCAGTGATGGATATTATTTTAGAGGCAAGGAGGCCCAGTACCAAAAAATCTTATTCTGCAAAATGGAAAAGATTTTGTGCCTGGAACCAATCTCAAGGAATGAACGCAGCAGTGCCCAATTTACCTCAGATTCTACAATACTTGACTGAGATGCTTCATAAGGGCTTGTCCTTTTCCTCCATCAAAATTCATGCCTCAGCCATTTCAGCTCATTATAGCATGGAGCCTCCCCTCTTCTCTCACCCACTGCTCAAGCAGTTCCTCAGAGGGGCCAAAAACTTAAGGCCACCCAGGAGAGCTCCAACTCCAGCCTGGGATCTTAACTTTGTCTTGGAGAAACTCACTCTTCCTCCTTTCGAGCCAGCTGCTATTGCAGATTTAAAATTTCTTTCCTGGAAAACAGCTTTCCTTTTAGCTATCATTTCTGCAAGAAGGGTATCTGAATTACAGGCCCTTATGGCAGTGGAACCTTTGATCATCTTTCACGCGGACAAGGTGTCCCTCAGAACCAGTCCCTCCTTCATGCCCAAGGTGGTATCCAGTGTGGCTCTTAATCAGTCCATTTATTTGTCTACCTTCTTTCCTAATCCACAGAACAAAGGGGAACGGATACTGCACTCTTTAGATGTGCACAGACAGCTTAAATTCTACTTGGACAGGACTAAACCTCAAAGGAAATCTTTTCTGCTATAAGCACCATGGAAAACCTATCCCACAGGGAATCAGACCCCATTCAACCAGGGCTGCATCTACCTCTACAGCCTTTCTCAGGGGCATCCCTACTAGGGACATCCTAAAAGCTGCTACCTGGAGTTCTGTACATACTTTCACCAAGCATTATCATTTGCCAGTTTTCTCTAAATCCAGAGCTGGTTTTGCCACTGCAGTCTTGCAGGGTCTTATAGCTGGTCCTAATTCTAGTTAAATTCCTCCTCCCAACCTTAGCTTTAGGAATCTACCCAAATGTAATGACTGCAACAGTGAAACACGAAGAACATAGTACAGTTGTGTACACTTACCATAAATGTAGATGTTCGAGTGTATTCACTGTTGCAGTCCTGGTTACCCTCCCTCCAGCCCCCTTTCTTCTTTACTCTCACTTACTATGCTCAAAAAGCTTTTTGGTGTATTTGCTTTTTTGTTAGAGGTATATCCTTGTATTTATAGATTTAATTGCTTCCCATTAGGGGGGCAGCTGACATCTGGGGCAAGAAAAACCGATGTAATGGTGTCGGCTGCATGTTTTATACCCCTGATGACCTGACGTCATGGAAGAAGGGACAGCAACCAAAGCAGGACCCAAGACTTTGTTAATCAGGCCGACTGAGGGCTACTGCAAAGCAGATAACCCAAATGTAATGACTGCAACAGTGAATACACTCGAACATCTACAATTATGGTAAGTGTACACAACTGTACTTTCTGCAGAATGTTTTCTTTTTATGTCTATACATAAGCTCACGTTATTCAGGTGACACAACTTTCCTAGCAAAATGTAAAGACCCCAGTTATTTGTCTTCACTTGAACCAGCTATTCTGGCTTCTTTGGGTTCATATTTTTGGTAGTGTTAAGGAACAAACATTTAAAAAATAAACTTCTGTGGTCGGCAGGTTTTAAAAAGTAACACACGTGTGGGAGAACATACTCCATAAAATATGTCTCCCCAAATAAAATAATTCATGATCTTTTGTAGGAAAACTTTAACAAAGTAATAAACCAATAGAAAAATGCAAACTAATGCAGTTTATAATACAGTTAATTCTTTAAGTCATTTACTAAGTATCTAATGAAAATGCATGAAGGCTAATAAAAAATAGATTTGCAATGTCTTATCTATATTTTTTAGCTTATTATGGAAATGTTTCCTTTTACCATGTGATTTAGAAAGAATGCTGGCGCAGGCACAGGAAATGAAACATGACATTCTGTACTTTTTCATGTATCCACTCATGGTGCTGTAACACATACACTAAACATTTGAAAACAAATACATTTTCATTTTAACCCTTTACAGTCACCCTTTTGATGCTGAGAAAGCTTTACACTCATATCATTAAATAAATTGTCATAGATTTTCCCAAAACTTTTAGAAACTAACTCCTCATCTTCACCTTCTATTTTACTTTGACATTATCTATAAATTATACCTTTTCAAAATCACTAATATGTACATTTTTGTAACAGTGGTTTAGATCGAGATGCAATGAGTTTGGTTATTAAAGCTTTACCTAAAAATAGAAACAAAAACAGAATTTTGATAATAATTGCAATAAGCGTAATAAATTTCAAAAAATTGCCTCCCCATTTTGAAAACAAATTAGTTAGCCAAGTCTATTTTAAACTGTTTGCTTCTTTAGCATCTGACCACTCAGCTAATTTTTGGATGATTTCCAAATGACTACCTAGTGTGTGCTTGGTATCAAGAATAAATGAACAGCATTCATTGCGTACGAGCATGCATGTACCTCTCTTTGATACAGATATGAAATCAAGTGCCATTCAGTTTTGGAGTACTACTGCACGCATGGCACTAAGCTCTAGATTAATCAAATTTATACTCTTGAAAGTAGAATTATTCAATACTTCTAATAACGTAGAGAGTTTTCTCAGTTCTCATATTGATTTTCCAGTCCATAAGCAGGTACTATGCCAGCTCCAGAAATAACATCATCACCAAAGTCCATGGGAGAAAGTCTTTAAAGGCTGCTTGCTGTAAATCATTATGATAAACCCATGAAGCATCAACTTTTTCTTACAGTCTGAGTATCTCGTACATTACGAATTTTACTACTAGGCAGGACATCCGCATGTCGAATAGCTGGAAGAACTCTCCCAACATAACAACAACCCAG
Source organism: Protopterus annectens (assembly GCF_019279795.1). Taxonomy (NCBI): domain Eukaryota; kingdom Metazoa; phylum Chordata; order Ceratodontiformes; family Protopteridae; genus Protopterus; species Protopterus annectens. The sequence goes on from NC_056737.1 coordinate 165,391,341, forward strand.
CCAGTTTGCTGGTAGCCAGGAATATGCTAGGATACCACAAATTAAATGAAAGTCTGTTGTCAACTTTCATTCTGTGCTCAACTGTTGGGTTCGGTTCCGATTCCTCAGATCCAACTCAGCCATTACTAATGCTCATGGTGACCAAAAGCTCTCAAGCTTCTCCCTTACCCATAATCCACCAAACCCAATTATCTCCAGATCTCGTTTGCCACTTCTAGGAAAAGATGTTGTTTTATTCTTCTTGAGCGGTAGTGAGATAAGTTGATATATTTCAATTTTTTTCTTCTTCAAGTACATGTTAAGTTGTCAATCTCGCCTTCATTCATGCTGGATGGGTTCGGAGCCGATCCTCGGCTCCGACTCGGCACTTGCTTTAGCTCGAGAACTCCTTTTACCAGCTTGAGGCAACCCTATATCCCATGATGCAAGGCGGAACTACCTCAGATCTCATTTGCCGCTTAGCGAAAGAGGTCTCCTTTGCCAGCTGAGGTAAGTTTTTTCTTAGTCAAGTAAGAAAAAGTGTAGTTAGGGGTTTATTTTTCCCTGTTAGTGTTAGTGTAGTCTGTAATTAGTTACAGCCCACCCTATTCCCTATTTTTCAACCTTTTTATAAACTTTTTATAAGTTTTGTCTAAAGTAGTTTAGTCAGGCCTAGTCCCCTTCTGTTATCCCTTCCTGTGTGCTTGTGTAAGGGATTAATTTGTGTGTTTGTTGGGACTGTTTGTGTCTATCCTTCTAGGATGTCTAAAGAAGGCAAGGTCTCAGGCTTCAAGAAGTGTGACCAGTGCTGTCAGAAAATGTCTCTGACAGACGGTCACACTTCTTGTGTTTATTGCCTGGGGCCTTTGCACCTGCAGGACTCCTGTGCATTGTGTCATGCTTTTAGCCAGAGAGTCCTGCAGGAAAGGAGGAACAAACTAATCCTCCGAGGTTTACTTAAACCTGAAGGTTCTCCTCCTAAATCAGGGTCAGGAAAACCTCTTAAGCCACCGAAGGTTCAGGCTACAGTGTCCAAGCCTCCTCCGGTGGCTCCGGCTCGGTCGGAGCCGATATCGGCTCCGGCTGGAGTCGATACTTCTTCCACTCGAGTAGTGGGTTCGGTGCCGGCCGGCTCCGATACCCTGACTACTGTGGCCTTGTCGGCTCCGGCTGGAGCCGACACTTTATCCAGCCGGCCGAAATCCTCGGCTCCATCTGGAGTTCTAGGGACTTGGCTCCGATGGCTTCGACCCGTAAGAGATCTCGGTCCCCCTCTATTATGAGTATCCATTCGGCTCCGGGATCTCCTCTTTTGTCGGAGCGGAGCCATCGGAGCCGATCTTCGAGATCTTCCAGGCTGTCTGACCATGACTTGGAGAGGGTGGTAAGCAGGCTGTTGAAGTCTCAGGCACTGGCCCAAATGCTCCATAGCCCGTCTCAACAGACTTTGGCTATAGCCCCAATTCTTGAACTTCCTCCTCCGACTCCACACCAGAGTTTGGAGCCGGAGCTTCTTGGGACAGCGACTGTTTCGATGCCGGAGCCGATACATCCTTCGGCTCCATCGTCCTCGGCTCCGATCTCCTCCTTGAGACCTTCCTTGGAGGGATCCGGTCGTCGGGTTTCCACTGTCAGCTCCGAGGGGGCTAGTGGCATCGGACCCTTGTCCGACCCCGCTCTCCCACTCGGGGCTTCAGCTTTGGTAAGCTCGGTGCCGACATCGGCCTCGGAGCCTTCTCTCTCCTTGGAGCCGACCATTCCTGTTTCTTCGGAGCGGGTGTGTTCCGGTCTCCCGGGGAGAGGAGCCTTTGAGGTGATGAGGAGTGTCCTGGCCTCTGAGCCTGGTCAACGGTCTATCCCTCTAGCTCCTCCCTCATCAGTGCCTGCAGATGCCTCTTGCCAGCCTCTTGCTCTCAGGCCCAGGGATCCATCACCCCAGGTTTCCCCATTGGGAATTTCCTCCTCTTCCGAAGTTTCTCCTGACCCTGCAGGGGAACCCCCTCGGAAGAGGACGTGTAAGAGGAAACACACAGACTCCCCTGAGTCTACTACATCTGATACCAACTTAGATGAGTAGGAGGGTTCCCCACGGTCCCCCTCTGAGGATGTCTCCTTTTCAGACATCCTTGAGCTCCTCAAACAGAGGGGGAATTGGCCCTCCATTGACCCCTCCGAGGATGAGTCGGTATACCTGGAGGCTTTTGGATCCCAACCCTCCACCTCCTGGGTGTCTCCGCCTTTCGACCCACTCATGCAGGTAGTGGCTCGAAAGGCGTGGGCGGCTCCAGATTCTGTGGAACCTGTCCCCAGGAGACCATCCAAGTTTATTACAGCCCCGTCGGATAAACAATTCCTTTCCAAAGGTGTCTCTGTGGATGCTATGGTGGTGGCGGCCACTAAGAAGGAACTGGCGGATCCTTCAGTACCTGTCCATCCTCCTAATAAGGATTCTAGGACCATGGACAGGTATGGAAAGCGGATGTTTTCTTCAGCGACCTTTGCTATGCGTTCGCTGAATTACCTTTGTCACTTCACCAGGCTTCAACGAGATATTCTCAAAGAGCTGGGTGAAGTAGTCCAGGATCCTTCTGCTGCTGGGGCTCAGGAAAAGATTGCCTCACAGCTTGCTATCCTGAATTCCATATCTAACTCCTCTATGCGGCTCATATCTTATGCAGCCGATGGAGCGAGCAGGGCTGCAGGCACAGGAGTTGCTCTTAGACGCCAAGCCTGGATGCGGCTGTGTAATTTTGCGGACCCCTTTAAGGCGTCCTTCACTAATACCCCCTTTGACAGTTCGGCTTTGTTCGGGCCTCAAGTGAAGGATACCTTGACCAGGTGTGAGCAGGACGGTAAGACTCTTTCTGCCGTTGGAGTCCAGTTTTCCACTCCTTCTAGACCATATCCCAAGGGTCAGAAAGGGGGGAAGATGTGGTTCCGTAAAGCCCAAGGAGCTACACCGGACACACGTGGTCAGTTTACCCTCAGAGGCAGAGGGGGTAACAATAATAGACGCCGCCCTAGAGGCAGGGGGGGGTTCTCAGAACCAGGGCAACAGGGAGTCTCTTCCTGAGAAGCCCTTTCAGCATCCCTGAGGTGTTGCCCGACTGTCCACCCTTGGAGGCAGTCAGGGGAAGGATTTCACTGTACCCAGTAGCCTGGCAATCCCTATCCCAAGAGAAGTGGGTACAGTCGATTATATCCGAGGGTTACAAGATCCCCTTCGTAAGGTTTCCTGTACCTCTACAATCCCTTCCAGACATCTCACCCGGTCAAAGGGATTTGGCAAAACAGGAGGTCTCAAAACTCCTAGAAAAAAGAGCCATCCAGTCAGTGCCGGCAGACCAAGTAGGATCCGGCGTCTACTCAAGATTCTTTTTGGTCCCCAAAAGGACGGGAGAGTGGAGACCAATATTAGACCTCAGCAATCTGAACAGATTTGTCAAAAAGGCAAGATTCCGGATGGTCACGCTTCAGTCCATTCTGCCCTTTCTGGGCAAGGACAACTGGATGTGCTCTATAGACCTTCAGGATGCGTACTATCACATAAAGATTCACAGGCGCTCCAGGAGGTTTCTCCGCTTTCGGCTAGGGACCAGTCATTACCAATTCAGAGCCCTGCCCTTTGGCCTCACTTCAGCCCCCAGAGTGTTTACCAAATGCATGGCAGTGGTCACAGCTCACCTGAGACGTCGAGGATTCCAGGTGTTTCCTTATTTGGACGACTGGCTCCTCTCCGACACCACCAAGTGTCAGCTTCTTCAGTCCAGAGACTACACCCTACAGCTTTGCAAGAATCTGGGAATTTCAGTACATTTCGAAAAATCTTCTCTGCTGCCTTGCCAATCTATCACCTTTATAGGCGCAGAGTTAAATACCGTCAAAATGTTAGCCAGACTAACAGATCAAAGAATTCTGGACATCCAAAAATTTGTTCGGCTTCTGTTACAAAGCAAAAAGATCAAAGCCAGGTTTGTCCTGAAAGTTCTAGGTCTAATGGCTGCGGCCATTGTTCTTCTACCACTGGCTCGCTTTCACATGCGTCTCCTGCAGTGGATGCTTTTCACACAGTGGTCGTATCACGATCTTCCGATGAGACACGAGATCTTAGTGACACAGTCTTGCAGGGCTCATCTGGGCTGGTGGATATCCTCCCCTCTTCTTCATCAGGGCCGACCCTTTGTTCCCCTCCTCCAGTTGCCACAGTCACCACGGATGCCTCCCTGATCGGGTGGGGGGGCATTATCAGGGCAGGATGGTCCACGGGACATGGCAACCCATAGAATACCATCTGCACATAAATGTCCTGGAGATGAGAGCAGTGCTTTTAACGTTGCAAGCCCTCGACGACTTTCTTCCCACGGGGACTATTGCAGTACAGACGGACAAAATGTCCGTGGTCTGGTACATCAACAAACAGGGCGGAACCAGGTCCTATCCCTTATGTCGAGAAGCTCTCAGACTTTGGCAATGGGCGATCTCTTCTCAGCGGTTTCTGATAGCAACGCACATCCCTGGCAAGTCCAACCTATTGGCGGACAGGCTAAGCAGATCTATTCTGATGCCTCACGAGTGGTCTCTCAATCAATCTGTAGTGGATCAGATTTTTCTGAAGTGGGGCACTCCTTGTTGCTATCTTTTCGCTACCCCTCAAAACAACAAGTGCCCAGACTATTTCACTCTATTTCCCCTTCCAGGCCAACCCCTGAGAGACTCTCTAACCCAGGATTGGCCTCGGGGACTTCTTTATGCTTTTCCTCCTTTTCCATTGATTCCACAAGTCATTCAGAAAGCCACCGTTTTGAGAGCCAAATTGATCCTCATTGCTCCCTTTTGGCCTCAACAGATTTGGTTTCCATCTCTGCATCGTCACCTTCTGGTGCAGCCCTGGCATCTGGACCCAGTTCCGGATCTTTTGATCCACCAGTCGGGTCAGCAGCACCGGGCCGTTCATTCACTCAGCCTCACTGCTTGGTTGCTCCACTTCCTTCCCTAGCCAGGCTACCAATGCTTTCTGACTCAGTCAGAGACATTTTAGTGTCTTCTTTGAAGTCGTCCACTAGGACTATATATGCTAGCAAGTGGCGACGGTTTTCGATTTGGGCAAACTCCAGAAATATTGATCCTTTTACTGCTCCCGTACATTCTGTTTTAGATTTCCTAGCGGAGGTTTTTCATTCGGGATCCTCGTCATCTACAGTCAAAGTACAACTGGCTGCCATTTCCAAGTATCATGTTGGCTTGCATGACAATAACATCATGTCTCATAGATTATGCAAGGCCTTTTTGAGAGGAGTGTTTCTCCTAAAACCACCTATAAAGCATCCTCCTCCGCAATGGGATCTAAACTTAATGTTAGCATCCTTGATACTTCCTCCTTTCGAACCGTCTGCTTCATGTTCTTTGAAGTTATTGACGTGGAAAACTATTTTTTTTACTGGCTGTCACTTCTGCTAGAAAGGTTTCCGAGATTCAAGCTCTCTGTATTCGTTCACCTTATTTGGTTTTTCATAAGGACAGGGTATCGTTAAGAACTAACCCTTCCTTTCTCCCCAAGGTTGTATCTCAAACCAATATTAACCAATCTATAGAATTACCAGTCTTCTTCCCTAACAATTCTGACAGAGCTGAACAGAAATTGCATTTTTTGGATGTCCATCGTCAGCTCAGGTACTACTTGCATAGGACTAAACAAATTAGAAAATCGGACCAATTGTTTGTCTCTTATGCAGAAAACAGGTTAGGTCTTCCAGTTTCTAAAGTGACCTTATCCAGATGGTTGACTTCCACCATTTCCTATGTGTACTCTCTCAGAGGCAAACAACTACCTTCTAAGCCAAAAGCACACTCGACCAGGAGTCTATCCACTTCTGCAGCTTTTCAGGATAGACTTCCCATTGATACCATTTGTGCAGCAGCTACTTGGGCCACGCCTCATACCTTTGTTTCTCATTACAAGTTGGATTTGGCCTCCAGAGATAGGGCCAGTTTTGGTTCCACAGTTCTCAAGAGTCTGTTCCATTGAGCCACCGGGATACAGGTGCTAGGGGCGGTCCCATCCAGCAAGAATGAAGGCGAGATTGACAACTTAACATTTAGAAGTTATGTACCTACCATAACGTTCCATGTTAGTTGTCTTCTCTCGCCTTCTTTCTTAACGTCCTCCCTCCTTCCCCTGGCCAGGACAGATCTTGAAGAGTTCCTATTAGTTTGTTTCCTCTGGATCTTTGTTATGAGGACTTCTTTTAGGAAACTTTGTTCCTATTTTGGTTAGGATAACCTTTAGCAGGGTAAGTTAGCTGCCAAATGAGATCTGAGGTAGTTCCGCCTTGCATCATGGGATATAGGGTTGCCTCGAGCTGGTAAAAGGAGTTCTCGAGCTAAAGCAAGTGCCGAGTCGGAGCCGAGGATCGGCTCCGAACCCATCCAGCAAGAAAGAAGGCGAGAGAAGACAACTAACATGGAACCTTATGGTAGGTACATAACTTCTAATTTTATACTATCCCTTACCATTAATTACCAATTTCCTTCTGTTTTTCTGTCTATTGTACAATTTCTTCTGTACCTCTTAGATACTGTTGTTAGTGTCTTCTTTCCCTCTATGACACTGTTGTAGTTTTCTCATTACCATTGTTGGTATTTCTATTTCCTTTTCTCTCTTTCTAATTTTCTTCTGTTATAAAAAAAGTCTTTCTATCTTAAGATTGTGTTAAAGATGACTTATATTTTAAAGTAATCTGATAGCACTTCTGAAACTTCAGCTGAAGAATTTTCTTTAGCCACTGAGACTGATTTAGAGACTTTACCGTCTTCTCCTGTTCCCAAAAACAAATCGATGGGTATCCCTTTAAACCAGTCAGAAGGGCTGGAAGAAAGCATCGGCACAGGAGGTTCTACCCTAGAGACATTACTGCAGTTAAGAACAACCAAGTAATGGAAAATGGAAATGTTCATAATATATCATCGGTGTCTTTGTTTTCTGTTCATATTGAATGATTAAGTAAAGGTTTGGGTTTTGTTCCATATTATAATGCACCAGAAGACATCTTAGCTAGTGATGTGATATTGTTTTGCAGATTATTAAATCTGAAATTATATTTTCTGGATAGACATGATCAAGAGGGCATTACTTATAGGTTCAGGTTCAAGCCCTCCACTTTTGCACCCTCTGTTAACAAATTTGTGGCCAGCTTTCAGCAACAGTTGTTGAAGGAATTGCATTATATGTATTATGCTCATTCTAGTATTAGGAAAAATAACTTAACTAAGGTGGAATGGCAGACTGTGAAAAATTTGGCTTCTACAAACAAGTTGTGATCAATAAGGCAGATAAAGCGGGTGCTGTAGTTGTATGGGACTGGGCCATGTACCATGTAGAAGCCCAAAAACAGTTATCAGACCATCAGTATTATCAAAGAATGTACCTGGATCCCACTTCAACATTTAAGATGGAAATTGATAGTTTTTTTGAGGTTAGTAGTAGAGGAGGGTATTATCTCCAAAGAAATATTTTGTCAGTTGACAGTACAGGATCCTATGAGACAATATCTGTGTCTTTTACCTAAGATTCACAAGAATCCACATTGTCCACCTGGTAAGCCCATTGTTTCTGGTAAGGGGTCTTTGACAGAACCATTATGTGAATTCCTTAGGTATTATTTAAAACCTTTATTGAAAATGGTACGATCTAGGATTCAAGATACTACTGAATTATTGAAAATTATTGAGCATATGCAATTAGATCATGGCTGGTTGTTGTGTATATTGGATCTGAAAGCTCTGTCTAACAACATTCCTCACTGGACGGACTTGTTGGCCTTAGAATATTGGATGAATAGGGCCTTAATATATAGCCCGGGTTTTAACACATTCTTATTATGTTTGGCTGAACATGTTTTAATAAAAAAATGTGTTTTATTTCAGAGAAGAATGTTATTTACAACTTAGGGGAACACCTATGGGTGTGTCATTTGTGCCCCTTTATGCTGACCTCTTTATGGGTTTTATTGAAGAACAGATTATTTATAATGAGTCCCACAATATTTATTTCTAATCTATGGACATCTGGAGACATTATTTGGTTGATTGTTGGTTGGTCTGGAGGTCTGGTGTCACATATTACTTGGAGTTTGTGGAATACCTTAATGAAAATAAATGGGGTATACAGTTCAGTATACATCATGACCCCAGACAAATTACATTCCTGGATGTCTTAGTTACTGTTGAGGAAGATGGGATTTTGAGTAGTCATATCTTTAGGACGTTTCCCAAGGTAAATACTCTTTTGCAAGTGAGTAGTTGTCACCCCCCACATGTTATAAGAAATACAGCAAAACCTCAGTTTATGAGATTAAAAATAATATGTTCTTCTGAATAGGTATACTTGTCTTTCGGCTTATCCCGGTTAGGGGTCACCACATCGGAACTCCGGTCCGCTAACGTTTGGTAGTGGATTTTTACGTGCCGAATTACCAGCTCTGACGCACAACCTTCAACAAAGGCATGCCCATTCACGCATGCCTCTGCACAGAAGACGCTCTAGCTGAGAATCGAACGCGACAACGTCTTGTTGTGAGGTGACAACACTACCGCAGCACCACTACCACAGGTTTTGTTCTTCTGAATCGGTATATAATACTGAAATGCAAGACATGGTGAGGAGGTTTTGTGATAGGGTATTTAAGCAAATCTGATATACAGAATGCCTGTGACCCAATAAAGAAAGTTGTTAGGGAGCAATTATTACAATACCAACCAAGAAAAGATGTAATTTGACCCCTGTAGGCTTATCACAGATTTTGGTTGTAATACTAGTTTTTTCATGGATCTGGTTCAAAAATACTGGTGCATTCTATTGATGGATGATCATTTAAAAAACATTACCTGGCAGATGTCTTTTTGTTTTAGAAGGGGCAAGACTTTGGTTGAATTGTTTAATCAGTGTAAGAAAGGTGAATTAGCTAAACAATATTTGACACAGTTGACTTTAAGGGGTGCAGTAGTGAAAGGTTGCCATCCCTGTGGTCGTTGCAGTTTTTGTAAATATGTTCCTAAGGCTATATGCTTTTCATCTTCTAATACAGCAAAGGTGTATCAAATTAATATTTTTGGGAATTGTGATACAGACTGGGTTATATACTTGGTCACATGCAGCTTTTCAGCATTTTATGTTGGACAAACTTCACGTTCATTGAAACTCAGGATTTCTGAACATCTTAGTGACATTAGATGTGCCAGAGGATCTAATGCTTTATATAAACATACTTTACAGCACAAAACCGCAATGTTTCATTTTGTTATTATTGATAGCATTATGTTAAACAGGGATAACAAAGGAGGCTGGCACACTGTTAAATAATAAAGAGAAAGGTTGTATTATCAAACTGGGAGTCTTGTTCCCTCCTAAACTTAATGAGAATTTGTAAGAGATCAATCATTTGCAAGGGGTATGTATTTAAATCTCGTAACATTGTTTGTTAGTAATGAAGCACTGATGAAGTCTAATTAAGCCAAAACTGGTATGCTGTTATGGCAGAATGAAGTTATGTTTACTTAGTAAGGAATTATGCTATTTACTAACTATCTATTCATCATAGTGTGAGGAGTTCTGGCTGCTGTGTTAGTGTATATTAAAGATGACTGATAAACCAGGAGGTTTAAAGAAATATACTAAGTGTGGGCACTAACTGCCGATTACTGATGCCCACACACTTTGTGTCTACTGTTCAGTGCCCCTCCATTTACAAGAGGATTGTTCTATTTGTCACAGCTTTAATCCTTGACCATTGGTAGAATGCAAAAATAAGCTTATCCTAAAATGTTTTCTTCCTCCTTCCTTTGGGGAAGCTATATAGGACGCTGCTTCTTCTTCTTCCTCTAAATTGAATACTGCAAAAGTTAAAAAGTCATCCTCTCATAAGCTATCTTCCTCTTCCACGGCTTCAGACTCCTCGAGGAACAGGTCTCATTAGGAGCTGGTCTCAACTCCGAATCCAGAAAGGCTAAACTTCATGATTCAGTGGAGGAAAAAATTTCTGATCCGGCATCTCCTTAATCTGCTTTGATAAAGTCAAAACCCTCGAATCCGACGTTGTCGGATCAGAAACCTTCCGAATCTGACTATCAAACTACCAAAATTTTACCCAGGACTAGGTACTCTCCTTCACTGGATCTGGTTCCTGAATGGGTACCTTTTCCTTTCTTAGAAAGGCCCAGGTCTCCATCCATTTACTCTATTTGCTTTTCCAGAAGCCTTAAGAAGAAGACATGGAAAGACTGGTGAAGATGATTCTCATGGCGCAGAGCCAGATTGGTGTTCCTTTGGCTCCTTCCCCGCTGGGTCAGGAGTTCTGTAAAGCTAATACTTCCCATTAGAGATTCCTTCTCTGATTCCTGTAGCTTCAGAGATTTTGGATCCGATTTGTGTGGATATGTCTGGCTCGGATCCAAGGATAATTTTTCCTTGGATCTGAGATCTTCTCTGAGGTCTTCGTTCCCATTGAATCCAGAGAGCTCCTGGAGTCGTAGTTGACCTGCATTCAACTCCAAAGCTTTCTGAGCCATCTCTATACTTCGGAGCCTCGGTATTGGGTAGCTCGGTTCTGGCTTCCACTTCAGGGGTGGTGCCCTCAGAGTAGGGGAGGCCTATGATTCAGAAGCTTGTCTTCTGGGATCCAACAGTCCATCTGTCTATTCCTCTCTCTCTCTGTCATAGCCTTTCTGCCATTAAGGCTGTGAAGAGAGCATTTTCTGCTTTGACAGTGCTGACAGATGCTTTCCCCTTAGATCCCAAGTCCTGTGCCATGATGTCTCAGCTCTTAGAGGTTCACCATCTTTTTCCACAGGGACAGTTAGTACCAAAACCCCAAGCTTGCACCCAGGGAATTGTTATCTCCTCTTCTGATACCTCCCTAGGGCATTCCACTGAGGAGGTCCCTAAGAAGATGACATGTAAGAGGAAATAGTAAGACTGCCCAGAGGAGTCCATCACTGAAGATGCAGATTTCGATGAGCGAGAAGAGTCCCCATAATCAACTCCTAAAGATGTCTCATTTGGAGACATCCTGGATATCCTTAAGCAAAGAGGTGGTTGGATGTCCAGCAACCCTACTTCTGAGGAATCTGTTCTCCTGGAGGCATTTGGTACTGGACCCTGTACCTCCTGGGTGACTCCGTCCACTGATGAGCTCATTGATTTGATCTCATGGTGGGTGTGGAAGGACTCTGACACCATAGAGCCCATTCCTCTCAGACCAGACAGGATAATGGTACCATCAGCGGATATAGTGTTTTGGCGGAAGGGAGTTCCTGTTGATGCCATGGTCATTGTGGTGGCCATCAGGAAGGAACTATCTGAGGAAAGTTCCACTGTCCATCCCCCCAAAAGGGAGTCATGGGCGATGGACAGATTTCGGAAGCATGTCTATGCTTCAGTGACCGTCGCCTTGAGGTCTCTGAACTATTTGGCACATTTTACCAAACTTTAGAGGTGTTTGATGAATGAGGTATCAAATACCATCTCAGGTTCTGTTTCGGATGAAGTTCAGGCATCTGTTACTTCCCATCTGACAGCCCTGCAGTCCATATCCAATTCTTACATGAGGTTGATTTTACATGTAGTGGAAGGAACCTCAAGGGCAGCGGGTTCAGGTGTTTCCGTAAGGAGACATGCCTGGATGCATATCTGTGAGTCTGCAGAGCCCTTTAAGTCTTCTTTCGTCATTGCTCCTTTTGATGGAACATTTTTATTTGGCCTCAAGGTGAAGGACACTCTGTCCAGGTATGAAAAGGATGGAAAGATCCTGTCTGCCATGGGTGTGCATTTTTTGACTCATCAAAGAACCTTTTCCAGGAATCAACAAGGTGATCTAAAAATGTGGTTCAAAAAGTCTCAGGGTCCTTTTCAAGACACAAGTGGAGGGGGGTTCCCCAAGAGGCAGAGGAGTAAACTCGAATGGATGAAGATACCCCCATGGCAGAGGAGGCCTGCCGAATCAGGGTGCCAGAGAATCTCTCTTTGACCAGCCTTATCAGCGCTTCTGAAAGGAGGCTGATTGTCCACCTCTGGAGACAGTCGGGGATGCTTATTCCTGCACCAGAGTGCCTGGCTAGATAGAGCAAAAGACACTTGGGTGCAGAGGATCATTTCCAGAGGACATATTATACCCTTTTCCCTTTCCTCTCAATCCCAAAGAAAATCCTCGCTGTCCCACCCAGTTAGAGGGAGCAAGCAGCAATTCAAATACAAAAGCTGCTAGAAAAAAAGAGTTATCCAACAGGTCCCACCAGACCAAATCGAATCTGGAATTTAATCAAGATTCTTTTAGTGCCAAAGAAAACAGGGGACTGGAGACCAATACTGGATCTCTCCAAACTAAACAGGAAAATTCTAAGAACCAAGTTTTGGATGGGCATGGTTCAGTCCATTCTCCCATTTCTGGGCTAGGACGATTGGATGTGCTCTATAGACCTTAAGGGTGCATACTGTCACATAAAGATGAAGAGATGGTTCAAAAGGTACTTATGCTTCCAGCTGGGAGCCAGTCATTATCAATTCAGAGTACTGCCCTTTGGACTCACCGTAGGCCCCCAGGGTGTTTACCAAGGGCATGGCAGTAGTAGCAGCTCACCTCAGACTCCATGGATTCAGGGTGTCTCCATATCTAGATGACTGGCTAATCACCGCTCTAACCAGGCATCAGCTCATATGTGCAAGAGACCAGGTTCTCCAGACTTGCACCCATCTGGAGATTACCATAAACTGTGACAAATCTTGTCTGGAACTGACTCATACTTTAGAGTTTATAGGAGCAATTCTCAGCACAAAGACAGCTATTGCTTTCCTTCCATTACTGAGAGTTCAGATCATAAGATTTTAAGTCAGAAAGATAATATGCAGCACTTCAGTTTCAGCCCAACTGTTCCTTCAAACTCTGGGATCGATGGCTGCAGCAATAACCTTAGTACCACTTGCCAGGTTTTACATGAGAATTCTACAATGGATGTTGGCTGCTCAGTGATTGATTCTTTATCAACCAGTATCTTAAAAGATAAGAATCACACAAATCTGCAAGAGATATCTGAAATGGTGGATTCATTCAGACTAGGTTCTACAAAGTTGTCCATTCATTCCCCCTCAGCCCAAAGATATAGTGACCATAGATGCTTCACAACTAGGGTGGGGCATTTTATGGGGAAGATAGTCCAAGGCACCTGGATCCCTGAAGAGGCCAGTTTGCATATAAATGTCTGGGAGATGAGAGCAGTGCTGTTAGCATTACAGGCATTTCAGAATGCTCTCCCTTTGGGGACAGTTGCAGTACAGTCATACAACATGTCAGTTGTTTGGTATGTAAACAAACAGGGAAGAACCAAATCCTACCCATTGTGTTGAGAAGCTCTCAGATTTTGGCAGTGGATGATCTCTTCTGACAGTTTTCTTCTAGCAACGCATATTTCAGGGAAGTCCAATGTGATAGTGGACAAACTGAGCAGTTGCATTCTTCTACCTCACGAATGGTCCCTTAACAAAATGATTGCAAGAATGATCTTCGGACAGTGGGGCCAGCCTTGCACCTACTTTGCCCTAACCCCCCCAGGGGGAATCCCGGAGGGATGCTCTACTTCACCCGGTCTCCTTTATGCATATCCTCCCACTCCATTGAGTCCCACATTTCTTCAAAAAGCTAAAAGGTTGAAGACCAAGGTCATCCTCATTGCCCCTTATTGGCCTCGATAAGTTCGGTTTCTCTTCCTTTGTCCTCAACTAATTCAACCACCTTGGTTTCTGGCTCCATCTCCGGACCTCCTGTGTCACCCAACAGGTATGATGCATCCAGATTTAGTGAGTCTTATGCATGCTGACTGCCTGGCTTTTTCAGTTCCATTAGTAGCCAAACAACCTATTCTGTCTTCTCCGGTCTGTCATATTATTTTGTCCTGGTATAAACCTAACACCAGAAGATTGTACTCCTCAAATGGAGGAGATTTGTGTTTCGGGGTAAAAATCATAACATTAAACCTTTTTCAGCTCCCATTCATGATATCTTTGAATTTCTGGTGCATCTTTTTAAAGAGGAAGCTAGTTCTGCTATTAAACTACAATTAGCAACGATTTCCAATTTTCACTCTGGAATAGATGTCTCTTCTGTAGCGTTCCATTAGTTGAGCAAAGCCTTTTTAAAAAGCATTCTAATCTTAAGGCTGCCCTTTAAAGATCCTACACGCCCTTGGGACCTTAACATTGTGCTGCAGTCTCTTACACAATCCCTTTTTGAATCCTTAGCTACATGTGAACTCAAATATCTTTCATGTAAAACAATTTTCTTAGTGGCCATTACCTTGTCCAGAAGAATTTCTGAGATCCAAGCATTGTATTCAAAACCTCCATACTTGATTTCTCATAAATACAGTTACCTTAGGAACCAGCCCAACTTTTCTTTCAAAGGTGTGTCAGAATCCAGTATAAATCAATGTATTAATTTACCAGTATTCTTTCCCAAAATTTTTAACAAAGGAGAATACTTATTACATTTATTGGATGTTCATAGACAGTTACATTTTTACTTACATTGGACAAAAAACATCAGAAGCTCTGATCAATTATTGTTTCATATACGGAGCCAATATTGGGTAAAACAGTTACCAAAGTTACTCTATCTACATGGATAACAAATTGCATTTCTTTTATGTATAACAAATTGAGCATTGCTCTGACAAAACAAGTTTGAGCCCATTCCACCAGATTCATAGCAGATTTTTCAATTTTTGAAAATCTAGAATGTCTATGGATGAAATTTGTGTGGCAGCTACTTGGGCTATGTCCCATACCTTTATTAATCACTACAAATTAGATCTGGTCTCCAGAGGAAGGGCATCTTTTGGTTCTATGATGCTGAGGAATATCCTTCTTTGAGTCCACCCTAGATGTTAGGTAGCTGGGGACTCTGTCCCAGCAGCTGAGGACAGAATGAAAATTGTCAACATCAGATAACGAAGTTACATACTCACGTTCCATTTGTGTTGTCCATTTTTATTCTTCCCCAACTCCTCTCCCACCAACCCGCATCCTTAAGGCTTCTGGAAGTGTGAGTGCTTGGAGGACATATATGTTCTTATTTTCTATAGCTTCTTGATTGTAATTTCCATCTTTACTTTCTACTAAGGTAGCAAACAAGATCTGAGGTAGTTGGGGTTGGTGCATTATGAGTAAGGGAGTAGGTCGAGAGTTTTTATTTGCGACAAGCTTTAGCAACAGTCAAGTCAGATCCCAACAGTTGAGGAAGAATGAAAGTGGAAAACACAGACGGAATGTTATGGTGGGTTCATAACTTCTTTATTTCCTTTGTTCAACTTGTACAGTCCCTTTTTTAGTTAGCAAGTATGACCCTTGACAGTTACTGAAAGTCTAAGTGCAGCAATTTTATCAAACGATGTGACATTATGCCATGAAGCATCACTTAATATTAATGATGAAAAAGTTGTCCCAATATTGATTTCACTTATTGGTACTGGAAATAATGGTGTACTTCCATCATAAGCAGTGATTATTTGGGCACATACCCGACAGTTACTAACATTCAAAGTTTTGGCATATGTATTCAGAGTCGCATGGAATGTATTGAAATAGGGATGCCAGTCTGCTGATTTCTGTTTAGATTTTACTTTTCTGTTAAGAAACTGAACCGTACTTACAGTTTCAGCAGGAATCAGGAAATGTAGTAGTAGAATATATGACAACAATTGCAGTCATCATGGCAGCAGTCAGGTATTTATGGTGAACTGCTCAGGGTTGGAATGGATCCAGGCATAAAAATTTTGAGACAAATAGTTTGCTGCTGCACTTCAGACAAATTCCAAAAAGATTGTTGTTGTGGATTAGCTTCCTTAAGTGGTGCTTGGTTGCCTGACTCAGAGAAAATGTCCCCTTCTAGTGTCTCTGCACCATTAATCATTGTTAGTTCCCAGTGTCTCTAGTTTTTCTTCTGGTACAAGAGGAAACTGGCTCATTATCAGACAAGGCTGTAGAGGGGAGGTCAAAAGGAATTGGTTGACATCCCACATTTGGCACTGTTTTTCAGACATGTGAGATGTGGATCCATGTTGGAGACCCTTCAAGTCTAAAGGCTGTTGCTGTGACAAGAGCACCAGGAATGGGCCTTTCCATTGTGGTTGGAGAGTGTGTGCCTAGCAAAGGAACGAACAAGCACCCAGTCTCCTGGATTAACATCATGTTTTGCACCAGGATCAGGCTGGAGCTGAGCAGAGATTGCCTGCGAATGGAAATGCTGTAGAAAAAAGATGTTTACAATAAGCAAACATTGTCTCATCAACTACCTGTAGATCAAGATTTGCAGGTAGAGGTGTGACTGGCATCCTCTTAGGACGTCCCATGAGGATTTCATGAGGGGAGAACTTTCTTGGTGTACTGATGGCACTACAAGTAGAAAATACAACTAAAGGCAAGGCTTCTGGCCATTTTAATACTGTTTCTGCAGTAAGTTTTGCTATCTTAGTTTTCAAAGTTTGGTTCATTCTTTCTACTATGCCTGAAGACTGTGGTTTATGTGGGCAGTGATATTGCATATGCACATTTAAAACTTTACGAAGTTGTTGAATAATCTGACTTGTAAAATGAGTACCTTTATCTGACTGAATACAACACGGTACCCCAGAACAGGGTATAAAGTCATACCAAAGATTCTTGGCCACTGAGGCTGCATTGTTCTTGACGTATGGGTATGCTTCCATCCACCCAGAAAAAAACATCAGTCAAGACTAATGCATATTTAAACCTTGCCTGCATTGGTAACTCTGTGAAATCACACTGTACACAGCAAAAAGGTCCCCACGGCTTTTTAATGTGTTGTGTGGGAGCAATTGCAGATTTAGAAATGTTAAACTCCAAACATATGTTACATGTCTGTACAAGATTATGTATGACCTCTGAAATGTAAGGAGCATACCAATCAGTCAAAATCTGTTTTATCAAAGCATTTTTTTCCCAGATGGAAAGGCCAATGATAAGCCTGTGCCAATTGAGGTAAAAGATTTCATGATGCTACTAACCCTCCATCCGGATGGCACCAAAGTGAGTCCAGGGAATGACAGGAGCTGTCACAGATCCACCTTACCCTTTCAGAGTCATCGTCCTGGTTTTAAAAGACGATACTTCCTGCAAAGTTACAGGTACACATTCAGCTTAAAGAGGCTGCAAAAATGAAGCCTGAACAGGATTTAATAAAGCAGCCTGATCTGATGTTGTCTTTTTCATTCTTCCTCATTATTGGGTTACGAATTCGATCCTTAGATTCGACTCGACTGTATTTTTTACAGACATAGATTGCAGTCTTGAGCTCCTCCCTCTACCCACAGTACTCGATACTCTACCCAGCGTTCTTAGATCTCATTTGCCACCATCTCTGACAGATGTGATTTTCTTCAGCATCAAGTTTGAGTGTTATTTTCAAATTTTCTAAGAAGATAAGTTCCATTTTATTATATTTTCTCTTTCCTGCTTCTCTACCCCCCCCCCCACTAATTTTCACAGGCATTAGGGGTTTTGGTACTTACGTGTTGCTATTTAGCCTTCTACTTGCCCGTTTACAGACAGTTCCTTTTTCTCTCTCTTTCCTTGTTTAGTAAAAAAAAAAAAATTCTCAATTGTAGTTGTATTTGCATTTTGGTGTTGCTTCCTGTTCTCTGACCATGTCAGACAAACCTACAGGCGTTACTCTCTGTTTGGAACGTGGGCATAAAATACCACATTCTGATGCATACAGTAAATGTGTGTACTGTTTGGATGCTGAACATCTGCGGTCGGCTTTTGACATCTGTGAAAGGTTTAATCCTAGGGCCATAGCCAACCGCAGAAACAAGCCAATTTTAAAAGGACTCCTACCTTCTTCATCCTCTGCTTCGCCAGGGGCTCAACCTCATCTAAACCTCTGCCTGACTCTTCAGATACCAAGACACGCCATCACAAGTCTTCAAGGGCTGCTTTGGAGCCATATGGAAAATTACCTAAGTCCACAGATTCAAAGTTATGGGATCAGAAGTGTTCCTAGGATCCAACAGGAATTTCTATACCTCTGCTGTCTCCTTGGCATTCAGCTTCCTCCTCAGATCCTAGCTTCTTGGGTCTGAGAGTTTGGATCCGAACTCCTGAATTGTCCATTAGGTCGGTGTCCCCGACCTTACCACCCAAACTCCTGCAAACAACAGCCACACATTCTAGACCAGGGTCAGTGGCTTCATCTAGATCCTCCAGGAGCCTCTCTGAACTAGATATGGACAGGATGATGTGGAGGTTTCTCAGAACCCAGACTCAGATGGGGGCTTACTTACTCCATCCATTCTCAGATCTGTGAATACTCCTGTGACCCAAGCTATTTCTCCTTCTCCAATCTGACCTTTCATTTTGGAGCCCCAGGATAGTGGACAACCAAGAGAGTTGGTGTTGTGATGTTGGATCCGATGAAGCTATCTTCCTTGACTCCAACAGTTACTCTGACTAGCTTTGTTCTGAAATCTTTGGATCAGAGTGGATCTCTGATCTGTGATGTCAGCTTCAGATCTTAGGGTAGGAGTTCAGCTCCAACCTTGACAGATCCATCCCTTCCCCTCGGAGCTCTGGTGCTTGATAGCTCAGGTCCGATTCCACCTGGACACCTCAGATCTGGAGTTGTCTCTCCCCCTTTGTTCTCAACTGCTTTAGCTCTGAGGAGGTTGGGTAGGGTTTTTCTGGTCCGTCAGCTTTCCAGGTTGTGGAAAGGGTCTTCTCTTCTCACAGAGATCCGATTTCTCAGATCTGTGATCCTCCCCATCATCCATCATTGGATCTGAGTTCTGAGCCTGTCAAACCTGTCCAGGGTCAGCCTATCTTGAGAAGCCCCCCCAAGACATTCTCCTAGAGAGAGTTCCCACTTCCTCCGAAACCTCCCCTGAACATCCTGCAGAGAAGGTTCCTTGCAAAAAGACATGCAAATGGAGGCACACAGGCACATAGGTTCATAGGTTCATAGGTAGGTACTAGGCTATCTGCCCAAAGGCATTTATAAGCCTAGCTGGAATGTGTTGGCTTTTGCCGCCCCCTTAGATTAGTTCCCTGTGCCTCTGTCCAGCAGAGCCATTGAAGTGATCCCTGGAGTAAACTTTCTGTTTCCCATCCACTCGTCAAGGTTTCTTTTGAAGAGGGTTAGCGAGGAGCTCTGCTTAATGTAGATTGGAATCTTGTTCCAGAGCATGGGAAGTCTCTGGGAAAGGAATCTATCCCTCCAGCACATCTTGTTTATTGTTGTGGTGAGGTTTAGATCCCTGGAGCATGTGGCTCAAGGGGATATGGTTTTCTTTAGATGGAGCATGTCCATCAATTCTGGGTTGGACATGGCCTTGTATGTCAGGCAGAGATCACCTCTGAATAGGCGGTATGCAACCGAGTACAGCTGGAGTTTCTTCAGTCGAGCTGCATAGGGCATCTGCTTGAGGCCAGTGATCCTCTTGGTGAGGTACTTCTGTGGTCTTTCCAGTTGTTGCAGATGTCTTGTAAGGTACATCCCAAATGGGGCATTGTACTCTATGATGGGTCTGATTATTGATGCGTAGAGGGGCCCATTGACCTCTTTCGATCTGGATGCAAACCCTTTTGTGATTAGGTGGGCCACATAGAAGGATTTTCCAACCACTTTGGCAATGTGATTATCAAAAGAGAGGTTACTGTCTACTTGGGTCCCCAGATCCCTTATTACGTCTTCCGTATTTAGGGGACTACCACCTATGTGGTAGTTTGTGGGTACTTTGTTTTTTCCAAAAGGGATGACTATGCACTTTTTGGCATTTAGCTTGAGGCCATGGTTTTGACAGTAGGTATCTGTCTCAGTGAGTCCCTTTTGGAGGATGTCTGTGTCAGCCAGAGAGTTAGTTATAGCCCCTAGTTTGCAGTCATCTGTGAACTTGGTCAGCCATAGTCCTCCTGTGCTTGCCTGTACCTCTGAGAAGTATATGCCGAACAGGAGGGGTCCTAGGACTGAGCCCTGAGGAACGCCACTTGTAACCGGTTTAGAGTCAGACCTAGCTCCCATAACTCTTACCATGTGGGTTCTGTCCGTGAGCCAGTTGGCAACCCATCTCGTGACGTAGGGGTTTATGTTCAGGCTGGTGAGCTTGTCTATAATACCTGAGTGGGGAATGGTGTTGAAGGCCTTTGCGAGGTCTAGGTAGGCTGTGTGGACTACCTTTGCCTCGTCTATAACCTTGGTAACTGTCTCAAAGAAGTCCACCAGGTTTAGGGGGCATGATCTGCCCTTAACAAAGTCACACTGGGTAGGGTCCAGTGTTTGGAGGTTCCCAATGTCTCTGTTAATGAGATCCATGATGATGCACTCCATAGTTTTGCAGACCAAGCTAGTCAGGCTTATAGGGTGATAGTTCCTGGGGTCCGTTTTGGCTCCATCTTTGTGGAGTGGAATAACCGTTGCTGTGCGCCACTCTGTGGGCACATAGCCTATGGAGAGGCTGAGTTTAAACAGTGTGTTTAGGTGAGGGGCTAGTTCATCTTTGAGCTTGTGTAGGATGCAGCCTGGGACACCGTCCAGTCCCATTGATGCTGTGTTTTCGGCTTTGGAGAGGGCTGTTTTAACCTGAGTGTGTGTGATTTCAGGGGCACTACATTCTTCTGGTATAGTTATGGGCCCTTTTGGGGGTGAGAGAGGGGGTGAAGTTTGCACTGAACCTGTCTGCCGGGATGTTGGCTATATCGGTTGGTTCAGTGTATTTTGTGTCATTCTGCACTAACTCCGAGCAGATCTGAGAATTGCCACTTAGATTCTTGACATAGCTAAATAATGCCCTGTGGTTATCTTTGGAGTCCATGGCAATTTTTCTTTCGAAGCTAGCCTTGGATGATTTTATACGGGAACATAGTTTCTTGCTGATACTGTTCAGGGATGTCTTCCCTTATTGGGATTTTACTCTTTTCTGTACTAGTTTCCTCCTTCTATTGTATAGCTTGTTTATGGCAGGGGTCCACCAGACTAGTTTCCTTTTCTTGGAAGAGTGAGTCTTGGTTTTGTTTGGGATAGCATGATCCATGCATTCTTGTAGGTGCCCGTAGAGTGCATTAGTAAAAGATTTTGCAGCTTGGACAGCGTTATCCTTTAGCATGGGGGCTTTGAAACTTCCCCCCTCAGTTTTTCATGATGATTTCTTTGACCGGGGCTGGTGGCGGAATGTGGATATCCAGCTTGATTAGTTTATGGTCAGATCTAACCAGCGAGGTGTTGACCTCTGGTGTGGAACACGGGTCGCCCATGTTGCTGATGACCGGGTCCAATATGTTGTCACCTCTGGTGGGGGTGTTGACCAGTTGATCCAGGGCATTTGAGTTTATAAATTCTAGGAAATGTTGGGCAAGGGAGTTTGTACTTGAGTAGTTCTCCCAGTTAATGTTTGGGTAATTGAAATCACCCAATATCAGGGTGTTTGGTAGGACCTTTATGTTTCTCAGTGTTTCCAGGAATGCGGAGTGGGGGTCCTGGGGGCATGGTGGGTGATCTGTAACAAGCTATAATTTGAATAGCAGTTTTGCCCGTTGTTAGTTGCACGTGGATGATCTCTGAAGCATCGTGCTGTGTCACTAACCTGGAGGTGTGGGTATCCTTGATGAATATGGATACTCCCCCGCCTATGGAGTCACTCACCAAAGACATAGACTTTGATGAGGGAGAAGGATTCCCAAGATTGCCACTGGAAGACATCACCTCTGGAGACATTTTATAGATCTTTAAACAAAGAGGTGGTTGGTAAGCCCAAAATCCTTCTTTTGAAAAGTCAGTGTTTTTGGTGGCTTTTGGGACAGGTCCATTGTGTCTTGGGTGACCCCTTCCCTGTAGACCTCATAGGTTTAGTGTCCTGCTGGGCCTGGAAGGAGCCGGGCACCATCAAAATGATACCCAAACGTCCTGATAAATTCCACCCCCCGAGGACTGTCTACATTGGACCAGGGGCATACTGGTAGATGGTATGGTTGTGGCAACAGCTAACAAAAAAGAGCTAGCTGAGCAAATCTCAACTGTCCATCCATCGAACAGGGAGTCCAGAGCGATGGTCAGATTTGGTAAGTGTGTTTACACCTCAGCTGCCTTCTTGCTGACAGCATTAAATTATCTGAAAAAAACAATTATTCCTGCACCACGGCACTCAATACAAACTTTATATGTGAAGTTGTTCTCGCCGTTCATTCTTACACATGGGTTCGGAGCCCATCCTCTGCTCTGAGTCGACTTACTACAAAGCTTGAGGTCTTCAGACAGCTCGAGGCCAAGTCCCTATCTGATGATGCACCTTGAGTCACCTCAGATCTAGTTTGCCGCTGCAACAGATCAGAGGTTTCCTAGCACAGCTCAGGCCAGTATAGCTTTTTTCTAAAAGAATTTCTAAATTTTGTCTTTTATATTAATAGTTATTGCTAGTTATTACTAATTATAACTTAGATCTTTCGTAGCTTAAATGTTTGATAGTTCTCTTTCTCCCTTTAGCCTTCTTTTTTTATAGGCCTTTAGTATTCCCTTCCCTTCTTGGTGTGCCTTATAAATAGATAATTAGAATAGCTTAGTAATACTGTTTTACAAGCATTTATAAATAGAGGACTACTAAAATCTTCCTTTCAGGAAGCTTTGGGTGACCAGGATAAAACTAGTCAATCTCCCAAATCTTCTAAGTCCTCTAAGACTTCTTCATCCGACTTGTCTAAATAAAAAAAAAATATCAACATCGGCTCCACAGCTTTTGGAGCCGAGTGTCCTGTCCTTTCGGAGCCGGTCCCCAGTCCTGGAACCGTATCCAAAGTATTGAAATCTCCTATACTCCAGTCAGTACCACCCTCCATCCACTCATCTCAATCCTTGATTAGCCTATCCGATTTAGATGTGGATTGTGTGGTGCAGAAGTTGCCATAGGCACCGGCGTTTCTTAATTTTTATCGGTTACGATCCAAGCGGTTTTGGAACCGAAAACTACTACTCCATCTACTTCTTTTCCTCCTCTGAGCCATACCGGTCCTTCGGAGCTGGAGGAGTTGGATCTGATGATTGTGGAGCCTTTGGAGATGATGTCTGCTCCAGTGCCATCGATTCTATTCACTCAGACTTCTTCGGCACCCATGGGGGAGTCTAGGAGCCGAAACTCTCCAGTCGGGTCTGGGGAGGATAGTCAGACTGATCTGTTGGTTCCCACTTTGCCTCTTGGTGCCTCGGCTCGGATGAGTTCTGCTCCTACCTCTGGTTCAGAGCCCACTGTTCCAGTGCCAAGGGGATTGATGGTTTCTTCGGATCTGGTGATTCCTTCTCATCGGAGCAGTGGTGCCTTTGAAGCCATGAGGAGAGTAATGTCCCCCAGGACATCCACAACTTCAGGACCAACTACCTCCTCCCCAAAAGCACCTGTGTCCACTTCTGCCTCACAGATCCCTTTGAAGTGTAGAGACCCTGAGCCTCAGGAAGCCCCACTGGGTGGCCCCTGCTCTTCCGAGACCTCACCAGAAGTTCCCACTGATGAGGTTCCCAGGAAGAGAATTTGCAAGAGGAAGCATATGGACTTCCCACAGGAGTCTCTCACATCTGATGAATCAGAAGGGGCCCCACGGTCCCCCCTCTGAAGATATCTCATTTGCAGATATATTAGAAATTCTTAAGCAGAGGGGTGGTTAGAAACTCACCAACCCTACTGGAGATGAGCTGGTTCTCCTGAAGGCTTTTAGGTCTCAACCCTCCACCGTTTGCATGTCTCTGCCCTTTGATGAGCTCATGGAGCTGGTCTCATGAAGGGAGTGGGAGTCTCTGGACACCATGGTGCCTGTCCCTAGGAGGCCCAATAAATTTATTTCTGCCCCTCAGGACAAGTCTTTTCTCACTATAGGAGTGCCTGTTAATGCTATGGTGGTGGCGGCAGCCACCAAAAAGGAGATGTCTGAAACTTCTTCCTCTATCCATCCTCCTAACAGAGGCTCTAGGATCATAGATAGATATGGGAAGTGCATGTATAGTTCAGTGACTTTTGCCATGCGTTCACTGAACTATCTTACACATTTTATAGGACTGCAAAGAGACCTCCTAAAAGAGCTTGGAGATACTCTTCAGGGTTCAGTAGCTGAAGGAGCTTCAGACAAAGTTGCCTCCCAGCTTGCTACTCTCAATTCCTTAGTGAACTCATCCATTCGTCTCATTTCATATGCAGCTGATGGAACGAGTAGGGCAGCGGGTACAGGAATTGCTCTCAGGAGACATTCCTGGATGCGCTTATGTTCCTTTGTGGAGCCCATTAAGTCATCCTTTGTCAACACCCCTTTTGATGGCTCATCCCTTTTTCGAGCCCAAAGTTAAGGAAACTTTGACCAGGTGTGAGCAGGAAGGAAAGACCATTTTTCCACCCCTACTCGTCCCTTCCCCAAGGGTCAAAAGAGAGGAAAGATGTGGTTCTGAAAAGCCCAAGGAGCCTTTCAGGACACACGTGGTGAACCCCCCCTCCAGGGGCAGAGGAGAGGGCAATAATGGAAGACGCTGCCCTCGTGGCAGAGGGGGGTCTGCAAAACCAGGGTGACAGAGACCAGTTCTTTGGGAACCCTATCAGTGTTCCTGAAAGGAGGCCCGACTGTCCCTCTCTGGAGGCAGTCGGGGGTCGCTTATCTTTGAATCCAGATGCCTGGCTCAAAATAACAAATGACAACTGGGTACAAAGTATAGTTTCCAGAGGATATGTTATTCCCTTCACCACCCCCCCTCCATTGACAACAAAACTCCCAGACGTTGCACCCAGTTACAGGGAACAAGCAACAGTAGA
This sequence comes from Protopterus annectens, assembly GCF_019279795.1. Classification (NCBI taxonomy): domain Eukaryota; kingdom Metazoa; phylum Chordata; order Ceratodontiformes; family Protopteridae; genus Protopterus; species Protopterus annectens. The sequence goes on from NC_056737.1 coordinate 165,416,151, forward strand.
GGTCCAAATGTTGCTAACAAAAAGAGTCATCCAACCAGTCCCAGCTGACGAGACAGGATCCAGAACTTACTCAAGATTATTTTTAGTTCCAAAAAATACAGGGGACTGGAGACCTATTTTGGACCTCAGCAAACTAAACAGATCTGTCAAGAAAGAGAAGTTCCAGATGGTCATGCTTCAGTCGCTACTTCCCTTCTTAGGGAAAGACAATTGGATGTGCTCAATAGATCTCCAGGGTGAGTACTACCATATAAAAATGGCCAGACCATCCAGGGATCATCTGCGCTTCATTACCAGTTTCGAGCCCTGCCCTTTGGTCTCACTACAGCCCCCAGAGTGTTCACCAAATGCATGGCAGTGGTCACGGCTCACCTGAGGCATTTAGGATTCCCGGTGTTTCTGTACTTAGATGATTGGCTCCTCACCGCCACCACCAGGCATTAGCTAATACAAGCTGGGGACACCACTCTTACTCTTTGCAATCAACTGGGCATTACAATAAATTCAGAAAAATCTGCCTTGTCGCCATCACAACATATCGTTTTTATCAGAGCAGAATTGGACATCACCACCACCACCTTAAAACTTCCAACAGAAAGGATATTACTACTTTGTCAGCAAATCCAGAACATCATATCCAGAGACATGGTTCCAGCATCAGAAGTGTTAAAGTTGTTAGGGATGATGGCAGCTGCAATAATAGCGATATCATTGGGTTGCATGCACATGCAGATTCTACAGTGGCTGCTGTTCACTCAGTGGTCTTAACAAGAGCTCCCAATGTCTCATGTCATTATTGTAACAAACACATGCAAAAAGGATCTTCGGTGGTGGTTGACCTCTCTTCATGTAATGATAGGTCGTCCTTTTATCCTACCGCCACCATCGGCTACAGTGACCACGGATGCTTCCCTGATATGGTGTGGGGGCATTTTCAGGGAAGAACAGCTCAAGGCACATGGACCAAACAAGAGACACATCTGCATATCAATGTCCTGGAGATGAGAGCGGTACTTTTGGCATTGCAGTACTTTCAGGACTCTCTCCCTCTGGGGACAATTGTGATTCAGACGGACAACATGTCAGTGGTCTGGCACTTGAACAAACAAGGAGGAACCAGGTCCTATCCCCTTTGCCGTGAGGCCCTAAGAGTATGGCAGTGGGCTACATCTACCCAGCGCTTTCTGATAGCAATGCACATCCCGAGGAAATCCAATGTGATTGCAGATAAATGGAAGAGGGCAATTTTGTTGCCTCACGAGTGGTCTCTCAAAAAAGAGATAGCGGAGAGAATATTCCGCAGATGTGGCCAACCTTGCTGCAATCTTCTTGCTTCCCACATGAACACAAAATGCAGACGCTACTTTGCCCTGATTCTCCCTCTGGGAAATTCCCCAAGGGACGCACTCATACATGATTGGCCTCTGGGTCTCCTCTATGCATTCCCGCCAATTCCCTTGATACCCAAAGTATTACAGAAAGCAAAAGCTTTGGGAAGGACCATCATTCTAATAGTCCTGCATTGGCCTCGTCAGATTTGGTTCCCCTTCCTTTGACTTCATCTGTTGGAAGAGCCTTGGATTCTGGACCCAGTTCCAGACCTTCTGACGCATTCGTCGGGGGCTCTTCATCCCTGTCTTCAGTCCTTGAATTTGACAACTTGGCTGCTCCAATTCCCAACATAGCCAGGTTCCATAACCTCTCAATTGAAACGCAGCATATATTGATATCTTCTCATAAGTCCTCTACTAAGATGCTATACCTTAGCAAATGGAGAAGATTTTTTATATGGGCTTTTCAAAATGACATTGATCCTTACCAAGCCTCTGTTTCCTCCATATTAGAATTTTTGACTATGCTTTTCAACAAAAGAGCTGCGGCAGCTACAGTTTGGGTACAGCTTGCCGCCATCTCTAATTTTCATCTTGGCTTTGAAGGATTGAACATAATGTCACACAAGCTATCCAAATACTTTCTCAAATGGACCTTCCACCTCAGACCACCAGTGAAATCCTCTTATACCCCATGGAACCTAAATTTTATGCTTTCACACATTATTCTCCCACCATTCGAGCCAGCTTTCTCATGTGATTTGAAATTTTTGTCTTGGGAAAACTATCTTTTTAGTAGCCATCACGTCTGCCCTTAGAGTGTCAGAGCTACAGACTTTGTCCATAAAACCTCCGTATTTGTTTTTTCATGCTGACAGAGTGTCCCTGCGAACAAATCCTTCATTCTTACCTAAAGTTTGTACTGAAGCTAACCTTAACCAAATCATAGATTTACCAGTGTTTTTCCTCAAACACACCAATGACTTAGAGTACATGCTGCAGAAGCTTGATGTTCATAGAGAGCTCAGATTTTACCTGGATAGAACCAAAGAGCTCAGAAGATCAGAACAACTTTTTGTTTCCTTTTCAGATTCTAGGAAAGGTATGCCTTTGGCAAAAACAACACTATCTAAATGGTTATCTGATTGCGTCACTTTCACTTATTCAGCTGCCAATTTACCTTTACAACACAAAATTAAGGCTCATTCTACCAGAGCAGTGTCCACATCCTCTGCTTTTTCTGCTAGGCTTCCTATAGACAATATTTGTGGCAGCAGCCACTTGGTCAAGACCTCATACCTTTATCACTCATTACAAAGTTGCTAGAGCCTCCAGGGGCAGGGCCTCCTTTGGTTCTACTGTCCTGAAAACATACTCCCTTGAGCCACCCGAGAAAGATGGTGCTTCGGACGGTACCCATCTGTAAGAATGAACGGCGAGATAGAACAACTTTGCATAAAGAAGTTATGTACTTACCATAACATTCCATGTGAGTTGTTAATCTTGCCTTCATTTTTACTTCCCACTCTCCTACCCCTGCCAGGGTTTTTCAAGGATCGAGATACTAGTTTTATCATGGTTGCTCTATCTTTAGGTTCATAGGTTCATAGGTTGGCACTAGGCTATCAGCCCTAGGGCCTATACAAGCCTAGCCATAACAATTCCCTGGCTATTTCTTCCCACAATATTTACTTCCCTGGACCCCTGTCTAGCAGGGCCACTGACGTGATCCCCGGGGTGAATTTCCTTTCTCCCATCCAATCGTCAAGGTTCCTTTTGAAGAGGGCCAAAGAGGCACTCTACTTGACATGTATGGGCAATGTATTCCAGAGTCGGGGGAGTCACATGACTTTCTATGTTTTTTTTTTTTTACCTAAAAAAAGTAATAGAATGGCATTTGGTATTAGAGGCAGCAAACAAGATCTGAGGGGACTCAAGGTGTATCATGTGATAAGGACTTGGTCTCGAGCTGTCTGAAGACCTTGACCTTTGTAGTAGGCCGACTTGGAGCCAAGGATCGGCTCCGAACCATCTGTAAGAATGAAGACGAGATAAACAACTCAAATGGAACGTTATGGTAAGTACATAACTTCTTTTTCTTGCTAGTTTACACAACTTTCACTACTAGAGCTTCTTCATGCAAAACAATCTACTTAATGAATGAAATGCTTTTAAATACATATGCCAATCTATAAAGCATCACATGACGTACAACTGAACCTACAAAATAATAAAATAATTGAAAAACTAAAATAAAAACATCCAATACATGCAATTAGATACATCAAATTACAGAAAGTTTAAAACTTGCATATAAAAGATGTATACATCTTGTATAAATCTTGTATAAATCTACTGTTAAAAACCCAGAGCACATTCACCAAAGTTGAAAACTGGCACTCTAATAGGTGCCTGATCTTAAACCTGAAAAAAGCTAAACTACTACTCCCCCCCCCACCCACAAATCCCCAGCAGTAACCTTTACCATTACATCGAATAATAGAACTATCATCTTACCTGACTCCGATACTAAACTCCTAGGAGTGATAGTTGATAATAATCTTAGATTTGATTCACATGTAAATCAAAGCATTACATCAATCAATAAAATAATTGGGTCACTGTATAGAATAAAATGCTTCCTAACTCCTCAAACTAGAGTAGCTATTTCCCATTCTCATCTTCTCTCTTCCCTTCTATATGCCTCACCCATGCTTACTAATCTTAGCAAATCTAACCTTAATAAACCTTCCAGCTGCTATAACAAAGTTGCTAGATTTGCCACTGGCACACCTTTTTGGGCACACCACTGCCTTAATCTAAAGGAGTTAGGCTGGATTGAACTACAGAGCCCTCTACAACTGAATCAGTTTATAGAAGCTTATAAAATTCTCAAACAACCAGGTGACACCCCTGCACTAGGTAATATAATTGTCCCATATAGTAATCTCGGCTCACTCCGCTCTTCTAATAGACTGCTCATCCAAACAGTGAAAGCGAATAATTCAGCTGGAAACTCCCTATTTGCTAATGCCTTCGGTAAGATATGGAACTCCCTCCCTGCTCACCTTACTCTCATGACCTCCTTATCCAAATTTAAGAAAAGACTTATACTCCACTACAAAGCACAATGGCTATGTCCCTGCGCTAGCCCTGCTTAGCTCGCTGCTCTAAAAGTTTATGCTAAAATCCTTTTTGATTCAACTCCTTACTTTGTTTGACTGACTGTCTGGACGAAGACACCTCTATCAAAAAATATACCATTTGTAAATATGTAAATATCTACCCATTGTATGTAACTTAGAACCTCACTACCTCACTAAGAGGTAGTATTTACGTACTAAACCTATTATCAGCATTTTTTAATGTATTTGTATAACTAGCTGGCTTGAACAAATTTGGAAACAGTAAGCTTTTTATGTTCAATATTCTTTTCTGTATGTATGTATGTTGGAGATTTTCTCCCCGGGCCTCCGCTGAAAATGGATATGTATCCAGTCGGACTATTCCGGTCAACAAATGTAAAATAAATAAAATAAAAAATAAATTTCTAAAAGCTTTCATGTAAAAAAACGTACATATACAAAAATATACCTTAATTATTATTTGAGATATTAAAATTTTATCGTAGATATTAAAATTTTACTTTATTGTATTATGTATATCCTTAAGCATTGGCTTTATAGTGAAGCTATCATTTAAACCTGGAGGTGACTGTGCCTTAAACTTTAGAATCCATTTATTTTCTACTATCTCTATATCATTTTTAAAGTCACCTCCCCTAATACTTTCTGTCAAAGTTTGTAGGATAACAAATTTAAACTCATGTGATGTGTCAGTCTCTCTAATGTATTTGTATAGTGCATTTGTATGTACTTGTCGACGTATGTCTGACAAATGCTCACAAATCCAATCCCTCAGTCTTCAGTTAGTTTTGCCAATATAAAAAGCTCTACATGATTGACAAACTGACATGTAAATAATGTTAGCTGTGTTACATGTACCACAAGTTCCAGAGGAACTACCCTGATAAGACCACCTTTGTTAGGAAACCAGTTTTGCCTTTTTCCTCCAAAGGTAAAACAGGTCCCAGGAAACAAACCTCTTCTAAGTCTACTCCATCCACACCCTCTCAGAAACAGTCTTTTCAGCCCCAGTCCAAGCCTGGTAGCCTGTGACTGCCTGCCTCCAGGGCCATCCACTCCTCTATCTCGTTGCCTATCTCTCTCTCTACCTGCTTGGAATCTGATAACCCAGGACTCTTGGGACCCCTCCATTATCAAGCAAGGATATTTCATAGCTTGGGAAACTCTCCCCTCTTTCAGGGGTATCCCACAACCACCAAAAGAACAATTGGAACTTTTTCCTCAGGTCATATCTGCTCTTCTCTCTCAAGAGATTATTCATAAGGTTCTCTCCTCTCAGCTGGGAAAAGGATTCTACTCCAGGATGGTTTTGGTTCCCAGGAAAGATGGGCCTTGGAGGTCGGTTCTGAACCTTTCCCATTTAAATACCTTTTTGAAAGTCCCATCCTTTTGGGTGCTGTCTTTACCCACCCTTCTTCCCCTTATACTTCTTCAAGCCTTCATGGTGTCATTAGATACCAAAGATGCCTACCATTGCATCCCCATTCACTTTTGGTTCAGGAAATTTCTTCGTTTTTCTGTTGCCTCTTCACATTTTCAGATCTCATTATCAGAAGTCCTGTCTGTCCCCTTCACAAGATTTTTTTCTAACATAGTTGGAAAAGCCTGGAACCTCCTTCCAAATGAACTCTCCATACTTTCATTATCCTGTTTCAAAAACAAATTGAAAGTATTCCTGAAAACACAATGGTTATGTCAATGCTCTAAACCTGACTAGTCAAAGTGCCTCTATATACTCTACTCTGCCTAACCCATCTAATCATTAAGCAACTCTATTCCTTTTTAAACTGTGTTACTAATTTCTCTTGACTTCTCTGATTGTATTTCCATTCCTTTATTTATTCTTGTATTGTGCATTGTACATTTTCTGTAATAACATGTTTACACGTACTGTTAATACTTTTAATCCTGCTCATGTATCCTTATATTTTTTGTATTAATTTTATTGTCCAAGTTTGGAGCTTAACTCCCCGGGCCTCTACTGAAAATGGGCATGTATCCAGTTGGACTAGCCCGGTTAACAAATGTAAAATAAATAAATAAATAAATAAATAAAATAGATCTGTGCTTTGCCCTTTGGTCTGTCTACGGCACTGAGAGTCTTCACAAAATGCTTAGCTACTGTCATAGCTTACTGCAGACTACAGGGTATACAGATTTTCCCTTACCTAGACAATCTGCTTATCCAGACCCAGTCGTCAGACCTTCAAGAGAATCTTACTTTCACAATTTTTCTTCTAGAGGGTTTTGGCTTCAAAATAAATTATCAGAAGTCCTGTCTGACCCCTTCACAAGACCACACTTTCCTTGGCTGCAGGATTCAAATAGACAGCATGCTAACCTCTCTGCCAACAGAGAAGGTCCTGTTCCTTACTTCCTATCTCCAGGACCTGCTCACCCTGCAATCCCTGACTCCTAGGGATTTCCTGTGTCTCCTGAGGTTCATGGCATCCATGATTCCCATGCTTCCCTTGATCAAGCTGCACATGAGAAAATTTCAGTGGTTTGTAATCACAGTTTAGATGCAACACTCCCATTCTCTGGACTTTGTTATTCTACCCCTACCTTCTTTAAAAAAGGAGTTAGTTTGGTGGATCCTTCAGGTTTCAAGGAATCCAGGCTTACCCCTACAACCACCTCTTCCCACCCAAGAGTTGTACACGGATGCTTCAGACACAGGATGGGGTGCAACTCTACAATGTTGGAAGGTCAGGGATGTATGGTCTACAACCCAGTCAAAGGAGCACATCAACATAAAAGAGATGAGGGCCCTGTTTTTTGCCCTTCAAATTTTCAAATCCATGCATTCCCCAGGGGTACTAAGGTGGTTCATGGGCAACACCATGTTCCTCTAGTACGTTAACAAACAGGGGGGACAAAATCTTGCCTTCTGTGCAGACTAGCCCTACAAGCCTGGGAGTTAGCCTTACAAAGTCAAGTCTGTCTTCAGGCTGTTTATCCTCCTTCAGCCCAGAATGTGGTGGCAGATGCATTAAGCAGGTCCATGACATAATCTCTTGAATGGATGTTACACAGGGATGTGTTTCTGGACCTGGTCCATCGATGGGGTACACCTCAGATAGATCTGTTTGCCTCCTCCATGAACAGATGGGTTCCTATCACATAATCAAAGTCTTACAACTCTGAATCATTAAAGAACTAACTTTAATGATCAAAGTTGTAAAACCTCAAAGCATATAATGGAAATCGCCATAGAGCGGGGAAAGGGAAGATTTCCCTTTACTGCACTGTAGTGCGATCTCAGAGTTGGTATATTTAAGTAGCGGAGGGGTGTGGGGGGTGCAGGAGATGATTCGAAGTTTTGGAACTTCGATCATATGATATAGACCCAAACAGACAACTTCCCAAATTTTGTGCCAGGGTTCCACATCCGTTGGCATGGAAGGTAGACACTCTGTCTTTCTCTTGGAAGGGGATATTTCTGTATACATTCCCCCCCTTCCCACTTCTACAAAAGGTCCTCCTGAAGATTCAGTGGGATCAACCAAAGGTCTTGCTGGTGACTCCCTTTTGGCCAACACAGTATTGGTTCCCCCTCCTCCTGCATTTAGCCAAGGGCAGTCACCACAAGTTACCACACAGGATGGACCTACTCACATAGGACAAGGGAAATCTAGCATATCCATGGCTATAAACTCTGAACCTGACCCTGTGAGTGATAGGGTTTTAGTTTCCTTCAGATACCTTTTCTCAGAGGACATGCTACAAGTTCTGCAGGAGGCCAGAAAACCCACTACTAGGAAATCCTACATTTCCAAATGGAAGAGGTTTTTCATCTGGTGGCTGAAAAAGGATTTGCAACCACTGCTAGCTGCTGTCCTGGTGGTTTTGTCTTATCTGTGTGAATTGATGAAGAGTGGGCTGTCTTACTCTTCTTAAAAGCCTACATCTAAGCTATCTCGGCTTCTCTGCCTATGTCTCCTCCTTTAGCCTCTAGGTTGGAAGTTAAACTGTTCTTTAAAGGCATCCTTGACATCAGACCACCAAGGAAACCAGTTCCTCCTCCTTGGGATCTCAAGTTTGTTTTGGAGAAACTTACCATGGCCCCATTTGAGCCAGCAAGTTCCTCTTTCCTGCAACATTGCACACGGAAAACTGTTCTGTTAATGGCCGTTACTTCCTCCAGAAGGGTCTCCGAGTTGCAGGCTCTGATGTGTAATCGTCTTTCACAGTCTTCCGTAGAGACAGGGTATCTCTAGGTACTAATCCCTCCTTTATGCCCAAGGTGGTTACTGAATTATTCCTCAATCAATCTATCAAACTTCCCACCTTTTTTTCCTTCCTCTCAATCCTCAAGTGAGAGGACTCTGCACACTTTGGACGTACACAGGCAACTCAGATACTACCTGGACAAAACAAAACTTGTCCGCAAATCTGAACTTCTGTTTGTTTCTTTCCATCCAAAGGCCCTGAGTCAACCTGTTTCCAAACAAACTATCTCCTGTTGGATTTCTAAAGCTATTTCATTCTGTTATTCCACCAATGGAAAGAGGCTTTCTTCTCTTGTGAGGGCACCCTGTACTAGGGCAATCTCCTCCTCTGGAGCCTTCTTTAAAGGCATGGACACTAGTTCTATCCTGGAGGCATCTACCTGGTCCTTGGTCCATACAGTCACTAAAAATTATAAGCTAAATGTCATCTCCAGGTCCAGGGCTGTATTTGCCATAGCTATTCTGCATGGCTTTGTAGAAAATGCTTCTGGTCCTTCACCCAATCTTTTATATGCATGAACATTGGCATTCTCCCTCATGGGATAAATACTGCAGCATATGAATAGAAGGACATAGAATAGTTGGGTAAAATCTTACCATAACCGTAGATGTTCTTCTCTTCTACAGTAGATGCTGCAGTAATACTCCCTTCCCCTGATGTTTGCCTGTTTACTTAGTGGCATGTTTTTTCACCTAAGCCCAGGCTGGTGCTTGGCGGCATTCAGTTCTGTGGTTGGTGCATGCTGACATCCACTTTATACCTGACATCTCATTATGACCGACGTACATTAGATGATGTGCTGTGTCCCATGTACCTTACAGTAACATTAAGGCTTTGGTATACTGGCCGGACGTACGAGTCAGTTGGAGGCGAACTTCCTCATGTGACGAATACTGCAGCATATAGAAGAGAAGGACATCTATGGTCACGGTAAAAGTTTACACAACTATTCTTTTTGTTTGTCTAGTTTCCTAGGCATCACTATAAATCTGGCAAAAATCACATCTATCCCCAGTACCAACTTTGGAATTCATTGGGGTTTTTCTGGATGCATCATTGTCTACCCATTGCATTCAAACACTGAGAGACCAAGTATAAACAATCCTAGACCTCCCATCTCCACCAGTGAGATTAAATACTTCAGCCTCTCTGGTCTGTGGTGACTGCCATCAATCTTGTCCCATTAGTTAGGTGTTTTATTTGAGTTCTCCAGTGGACCCTAGCTGTTCAATGGTCTGTTCTTTCCCAGCTTCTATCTGTTCCTATCAAATTAACACCAAAGTGCTAGAGGCACTTACTAAGGTGGACTCTTTTGGATGACCTGCTCCTCGGCAGGCCATTTCTACTTCCTTCCCCCACAACCACTATGACCACAGATGCGTCCTAACTGGGGTGTGGGGAGCTTTTCAAGGGAAAGATGGTCCAAGGCATGTGGCTCACATAGAGACCAGACTGCATATCAGTGTTTTGTAAATGAGGGTGATCCTCCTAACGTTACAAGCCTTTCAGACATTCTTCCTTTAGGAACTATTGGAGTTCATACAGACATGTCAGTAGTCTGGTATATCAACAAACAAGGCGGAAACTTGTCATGTCCTTTGAGCAGAGGGGCCATAATGGTCTGGCAATGGGTGATATCTTCAGACTGATTTTTGATTGCCAATCACATGCCAGGGAAGTCCACTGTTCTTGCAGACAAACTCAGCAAGTCCATTCTGATCCCTCTTGAGTGGTCCCTCAGTCATTCAGTAGCAAATTTCATTTTCAGCCACTGGAGCTACCCGACCTGCGACCTCTTTGCATCCCCTCAAAACAACAAATGCAGCAGGTGCTTCTCTCTAATCCACACTCTGGGGGAGTCCCCTAGGGATGCTCTGGTTCAATTTGGCCCTCTGGTTTCCTTTATGCTTATTCCCTGTTACTGCTCATACTAAAGATTCTACAGAAAGCAAAAAACAGTTGAAGAGTTCAGTGATTCTCATTGCCCCCTACTGGCCTCATCAGATATGGTTCCCCTTCTTCTGATCTCACCTAAAATGTCCTCCGTGGATACTGGAACTCAGACAAGACCTCCTTTCTCACCCATCAGAAGGCCTACATCAGAATCTGTCTCCCTTCAAACTGACTGATTGGTTTCTCCAATTCCAGCGATTGTCAAAAGGTCCAGACTTTCTTCCCCAGTTCGAAACATAGTCTTGGCTATTCTGAAAGTTTCTATTAAAAAAAGTATACAAAAGCAAACAGAAAAGATTTGCCATTTGGGCCACAAAGGAAATCACTGATCCTTTCTCAGCTACAGTCTCAGCCATTCTTCTTTTTCTTACTTTTCTCTTTGAGGAAGGGGCTAGTTTTTTTACAGTTAAGTTTCAGCTGGCAGCCATATCTATGCTGGAGATTCTTTGGCATCCCTGTCCATGTCTAGATTATGTAAATCCTTCATGAAAGGAATTTTCCTACTTAGACCTTCGATTATTATTCTCCTCCATGGGATATCACTGTTGTCCTTGAAGGCCTAACTCAGAAGCCCTTTGAACCAGCTAGCGATTGTGAAATGAAGTACCTTTCTTGGAAAACTGTCTTTTTGGTGTCTATTACATCAGCTAAAATAATTTCTGAAATTCAGGCCCTATCCTCCAAACTACTTTATATATTTTTCATTAAAAAAGAGTTTCCCTTCGTACAAATCCCTCCTTTACACCTAAAGTAGTTACGGAGTCTAACATTAACCAGTTCATACACTTGCCAATTTTCTTCCCAAATTTTGCCAATAAGGGAGAATATTTTTTACATCTTCTTGATGTTCACAGGCAACTATATTTTTATCTTCACAGAACGAAACATTGCAGGAAATCTGACCAGTTATTTGTGTCATTTTCGCCCAATCAACTAGGCCATGCAGTATCTAAGGTTACACTAGCTAAATGGATTACAGACTGCATATCACTGATTTATTCCAAAAATGGTCTGAAGTTGCCTTGTCCTCCCAAAGCCCATTCTACTAGATCTATGGCTGCATCAGCTGCTTTCTCCTCTAGAGCCTGTATTGATAATAGCTATACAGCAACCACTTGGTCAAAATCTCATACCTTTGTGACACATTTACAAATTGGACATTGTCTCCAGAAGCAGGGCTTCTTTTGGTTCAACACTGCTCAGGCATATCCTTCCTTGAGGCCATCTGACAGTTATGTAGCTGGGGACTCTGACCCAGTAGTGAGGAAGAATGAAAAGGACATCAGATTTATAAGTTATTTACTTACCATTGCCCATTTTCATTCTTTCTCACCTTCCTTCCCAGCCATCCCGTAGCCTAGGAGTTCCTAGATGATATATGGAGTTCATAGGACCATTATGTGCCTTTTTTGAGCCTCTGGATTCTTTTCTGTTTTCTTCTGTTTATTAGGTGTCTTTATCATATAAGATGAATCAGCAGCAAACTTGATCTGAGGAAGCTGGGTAGAGTATAGAACATTGTGAGCAGAGGGAGGAGCTCGAGACTGGAACCTAAGTCTGTAAAAAATGAGGCTGAGTCAGATCCGTGGATCGGCTGCATAACCCAATAGTGAGGAAAAATGAAAAAACACATATGCCAAGTTATGGTAAGTGCATAACTTATTATAGTAAGTGCATAACATAAATTTGCCGCTCTGTCAGCAAAAGCATTTCCTGCCATTTCAAATTAATCATCTGACCTATGAGCGGTGCACATAATATCAGCTATCTGTGCTGATACATTTCCTTGCAATTGTCAAGTCAGTAATACTTTGTTAATACTGCAAACTGCAGAAGCCTCTGTTAGTTGCCCGTCTTCCTTTTTGATGCATGATCCATCGATGAACAAAATTAAGTCAGGGTTTTGCAGAGGACTGTCTCAGAGTCGGAGGTCAAATCTAAGAGGAGGCAGATCATTAACAGTAAAAACACAGTCATGAGGTTCGCCTTCATCAGCAGTAGGTTTAAGCAAAGCTGTATTTAAAGGAGGACACAATAATTTTTAAAGAAGGATTATTAATTAGAGCTAGCTCATATTTGGAAAGCCTAGAAGTGGAAAGATGTTATGTGATCCTATCTCTCCTACATTCTGTACTGATGGGCTCGGAGCCGATCCCTCGGCTCCACGCTTATGCTATAGAGCGAGGCCTCTTATTGGCTGAGCTATTTCTTATCCCAGGATGCACCACCACTAATCCCCCAGATCTCGTTTGCCGCTTACAAGCTAAGACGTGGTCTCAACTTGGCTGGGCTAAGTACTAATTTATTTAGGCTTTTCCTGTCAGGAATTTGATTGTTTTGAACCCAAAAGCTGTTTTAACAGCTATTGTTGTGATATGTGTGTGTATTTGGTGAATTTGTTGAGAAATTTGTCTTTTTCGTTAAGGGAAGGTTTCCGTTTAGTTAGAGGGCCTTCCCTTTGCTATTTGTTATTCTAGCGTTTATTTGTGGGTCAAGTACCCGTTTAAGTTAGAGGGTCTTGACGCTCTCTTTCTATGTTTTTTTTGTGCAACTGTTTGTTGTGTCATAAAAAAAAAAAAAAAAAAACTTTATATTTTTGATTAAACTGCTGGTTTTGGTGTTATCTCTCTTTAGATAGGTGTGTTATCTCTCTTTAGACATGTCCAAAGAGCATAGACCCTCCGGGTTTAAAAAAATGCGCGAGGTGTGGTTATAAGTTGTCCATAACTAGGCACCAAGCACCTACAAGAATCATGTAGCGTGTGTCACGCCTTCTCATCAAGGGTCCTCCAGGAGAGGAAAAACAAATTAATCCTCAAGGGGTTAATTAAGCTATCCTTCGAGGAGGCTTTGTCTTCTTCTCCCTCTCCTTCAAAGCGCAGTCAGTCGGAACCGACTGCCAAAACCTAGGCAGACTTCTCCATCAGCTCCACGGACTTGGGCGAGGCGGAGCGGTCTGCCTCGATGCCTCCAGTCTCGACCCTCTGGTTTGAGCCGAGGACTGGGGCATCGAGAGGCGGGACCTTCATCGGCTCCACTGATATTGGAGCCGGCGAGGGTTGCGGCTCAGACTCTTCCCCTTCGAGCCGAGCCATCGGCACCGAGGGAAATTGCTGAGATCTCCCTTGGAGCCGATGGTTATAGAATCCATTCGAGCGGTCCCCTAGTCCTTTGGAGCCGATGGAGAAATCAGTTCGGACCCGATCGGTATCGTCCAGATCATCCAAGATGTCTGATTCGGACATCGACAGGGTGCTCCTAAGACTCTTCCAGTCTCCGCTGTTCCAAAAGTTAGTTTGGCTCCAGCCCATTCGGGCCGATGGTCCACCTTGCTACTATGGTTCCTCCTCCAACAGCTTCGGCACCATTGGAGCCGGTGCTGGTGGAACCAGTGGAGGTTTTAGGGTCGGGCCCGACCGCTCTTGGGTAACTTCTTCCGTCGGCCCCGGGAGATGCTTGATTGATGTTTTCGTCCCAAGTCTTCCTCTCGGTGCGTCAAGCCAAGGGAGTGCGCCTACCCGTCAGGGCACGGAGGTGGGACCCTCCCAGGATTCCGGTGGTCCCGCCTTCAGGGCTATGAGGAGTGCATTAGCCAAATCATCTTTGGCTACCTCCACAGTTTCCCCAGCTCCTTCCCTGCATACCGAGACTGGGTCTTTGGCAGTCCCCTGTCCTAGACAGCAGAGCCCCGGGCCTGAGGTTACCCCCACTGGGGTTTCCCTCCTGGAGGTCCTTCTGAAGCTTCTTGAAGAACCCCCAGGAAAAGATCGTGCAAGAGGAAGCACGTTGACTCTGATGAGTCTCTTACATCAGACACTGATCTCGATGATGCAGAAGGGTCCCCTAAGTCCTCGGATGATGTCTCCTTTGCAGACATCCTGGAAGCCCTTAAACAACGAGGCGGCTGGCAGACCAAACCCCTTCTGCTGATGAGTCGGTGTTCCTTAAGGCCGGCTCAGCCCTCCGCCTCCAGCTCTTGGATTTGATCTGTCGGCATGGGAACACCCAGACTGTGCCTGCTCGTCCTAATAAGTTCCTCTCGGCACCCCTGAAAAGAGTTTCTAACTAAAGGTGTGGCTGTAGATGCTTTGGTGGTGGCATCTGCTACCCAGCAAGATGTAGCAGAGGCTTCGATGTCCGTCCATCCTCCTAATAAAGGAGTCTAGGAGCATGGATCGGTGCGGGAGTGCACCCTAAGTTCAGCGGCCTTTACATTAAGGTCCTTGAACTACCTTACTAGATTTCAGAGGGATCTGATTAAAGAACTTTCCGATACCCTCTTGGGTAACCTGCCTGAGGAGCTGGCCCAGACGGTTGGCTCTCAGCTGGCTACATTATCGTCCATTTCAAACTCGTCCATGAGGCTCATTTCGGTACAGGCATTGCTCTCGGAGACAAGCCTGGCTCCGCCTGTGTCATTCGCGGAGGCCTTTAAGTCTTCCTTTGCCGACGCCTGATGGGTCCTCCTGTTTGGACCCAAGGTAAAGGACACACTGACCCACTGCGAACAGGAGGGTAAGACTCTGACTGCCGTGGCCGGCACGATTTTCCACTCCCTTTCGGCCTTATCCCAAGGCTAAAAGAGGAGGGAAAATGTGGTTCCGTGATCTCAGAAGCCCCTCTCAGCAGGATGTTCCCCTTCCAGAGGCAGGGGGAAATTCTTCGGAAGACGCCGTCCCAGAGGCTGCAGGGCCCTCGCAAAACTGGAGACCGTCCTTTCGTGGCTCTTCAGCCTTTCACAGTCCCTGAGGGATTGCCCGACTGTGCAGCTCCGAGCCAGTCGGGGTCATTTTCAAGCACCTAAAAGCCTGGGAAGGTATCACTCAGGACCGTTGGGTGCTTGAGGTTACACCATCCCTTTCTCTCACTCTCCACCTCAGTCCTAAAAAATCCCGGACCCGCCACCCAGTCAACGGGAAACTGCAGCCTCAGAAGTTTCAAAGCTGCTGCAAAAAGGAGTCATCCAACCGGTCCCCGCAGACCAGATCGGATTAGGGACTTACTCAAGATTCTTTTTGGTGCCAAAAAAGACCGGGGACTTGAGACCCATTTTGGACCTCAGCATTCTAAGCCATTCAGTCAGAAAGTCCAAGTTCCGAATGGTCACCCTACAAACCATTCTCCCTTTGCTGGAGAAAGGTGTTTGGATGTGCTCCATAGATCTCAAGGACGCTTATTACCATATCATGGTACATCAAGCGTCCAGGAGACATCTGCGCTTCAGCCTAGGAGGCAGTCATTTTCAGTTCGCTGCCCTTTGGTCTCACCACAGCCCCCAGGGTGTTCACCAAGTGTTTGGCGGTCGTGACTGCTCACCTGAGAAGTCTAGGATTCCAGGTGTTTCCGTATCTAGACGACTGGCTCCTAACTGCCACCTCCAAGCATCTACTACTGCGGAGCCTACAAGCCACTATATCACTGGGCAATTCCCTTGGAATCACCTTTAATTGGCCAAAGTCTGTGTTGTTGCCATCTCAACGCATAAGATTCATAGGGGTAGAGATAGACTCAAACCGAATGCGGGTCTATCTACCTACAGACAGAATACAAACCATACAGACTCAAGTTCGAGCCTTACTTCCCAGGTCCAAAGCCCCAGCCAGAATGGTCCTGCAGCTTTTGGGATCCATGTCCGCCATGGTTCTTCTAGTCCCCTTGGCAAGGTTGCACATGAGAATTCTTCAGTGGCTTCTTTCAGCTCAGTGGTCCTTTCAGGAACTCCCTCTCAGTCACCTCATATGGATCACGGAAACCTGCAAACGGGACCTTCGCTGGTGGCTAGTGCCCTCCAATTTGGATCAGGGACGACCCTTTATTCCACCTCCTCCTGCGGCCACTTTGACCACGGACGCCTCCCAGATGGGGTGGGGGGGGCATTCCCTGGGCAGGTCAGTCCAAGGCAAATGGCACCCAGAAGAGACCCTACTTCATATCAACATCCTAGAAATGAGGCGGTGCTTCTGTCCCTTCAAGCCCTTCACGATTACCTCCCTCAGGGCGTTCACTCAGACATGTCAGTTGTCTGGTACCTGAACAAACAGGGAGGGACCAGATCCTATCCTCTTTGCAGAGAGGCCATGAGAGTCTGGGAATGGGCAGTCTCGATCAAACGCTTTCTAGTGGCTACTCATATCCCAGGCAAGTCCAATGTGATAGCCGACAGACTGAGCAGAACCATCCTCTCTCCTCACGAATGGTCTCTGAACATGACAGTTGCAAGTCAGATTTTCAGCAAATGGGGAGTTCTGTGTTGCGACCTCTTCGCGACTCCACTGAATCAAGTGCAAAAATTCTTCTCCTAACCCGGCTTGGGAAGAGCCCCATGGACGCACTAGCCCGTCCTTGGCCCACCGGCTTGCTTTATGCCTTCCCCCCAGTTCCTCTCCTTCCCAGGGTGATCCAAAAGGCATCTCTCTTGGGGAGCAAAATTATCTTAGTTGCTTCTTACTGGCCTCGTCAAGTATGGTTTCCCTATCTTCGGAAATATGTTCTGGAAGGTCCATGGTTCCTGGATCAGATCCCAGACCTTTTGGTTCATCAGTCGGGACTATTCCACCAGTCCCTACACACCTTAAAATTGACAGCTTGGCTCCTCCTCTTCCAACTATAGTCAGGAGTTATACGTTGGATCCAGAGGTTGTACACATCTTATCTTCTGCCCATAAGTCTGCTACAAAGAAAGTGTATTCTAGCAAATGGAAAAGATTTGCTATCTGGGCTCAACTCCGGGGCCTGGATCCCATCACTATTCCTGTATCAGAAGTACTAAAATTTTTAACTTCTCTTTTCAATCAAGGCTCTTCAGTCTCTACCATCAAGGTTCAATTGGCAGCGATTTCCAATTTTCACGAATCTATAAACCCACCTTTAATGAGCAACAGATTGTGTAAGACCTTCTTGAAAGGTGCTGCGCTTTTAAGACCTCCGATTTCTCATCCTGCTCCTCCATGGGATCTCGATGTGGTGTAACTTCCTTCGAACCGGCAGCGACATGCGATCTAAAATTTCTATCGTGGAAGACTGCTTTTCTGGTGGCGATTACTTCTGCCAGAAGAGTTTCAGAGCTTCAAGCTTTGTCTGTAAAACCCCCGTACTTGGTTTTTCACAAAGACAGAGTATCTCTCAGGCCAAATCCTTCCTTTGTTCCTAAAGTTTGTTCCAGTTTCTGCCTACAACAATCATTAGAACTTCCAGTCTTTTTCGAAATATTCTAACAAAGCGAATTCATATTTCACACATTAGATGTCCACAGGCAGTTGCGTTTTTATTTAGACAGGACCAAACAAACAAGGAAAACAGATCAGTTGTTTGTATCCTTTGCAGACAATAAATTGGGCAAAGCTGTCACAAAGGTCACTATTGCCAAATGGATCAGGGACTGTATTACTCAAGCTTATTTTTATTCTAACAAAGAGCTTACCACCTCTGTCAAAGCTCATTCTACAAGGGCTATGGCTACTTGGATAGCATTTCATTCTAAGCTTGCCATCAGTGACATTTGTCATGGTCTTCCCCGACACTTTCATTTCCCACTACAAATTGGATGTGGCATCTAGAGGACGAGCTTCATTTGGTTCCACAGTGCTCAGGAGTGTTTTCCAATGAGCCACCCAGGATTTAGGTGCTAGGGCTGTCCCATCAGTACAGAATGTAGGAGATAGGATCACATAACATCTTTTAGTTATGTACTTACCATAACTTTAGATGTTTGAGATCCATCTCGCCCTATTCCCAATAACCCACCCTCCTTCCCCTTCCTTGGAGATCAGAGGATATCAGAAGGTCCGAATCCTGTTGTTTTCATCTTGAAACATCTAACAATGTTATATAAACAAGTTGTGCATGTGTGCATGAATGCGGACAAACAAGATCTGGGGGATTAGTGGTGGTGCATCCTGGGATAAGAAATAGCTCAGCCAATAAGAGGCCTCGCTCTATAGCGGCTCCGAGCCCATCAGTACTGAATGTAGGCGAGATGGATCCCAAACATCTAAAGTTATGGTAAGTACATAACTAAAAGATGCTGTGTTTTAGTCCTTAATAGTAAAGCATTAACAGCATGTGGAATTGCAACAAAAGTATCATGACCTAGAGTGAGTGCTGCTGCCATACCCACTAACTGAGCAGTTGCAGCTCTGCAGCTCTAAGACAAGGGAGAAGTGCAGCTGCTACTGGATCAAGATTTGTACTGTAATAAGTAACTGGCCTAAAGCCATTATTTGTTTTCTTTGCTAATAATCCTAATGCTACCTTATTATGTTCACAACAAAAAAGAAAGAACACTTTTGAATAGCCTGACAATCCTAATGCTGGAGGATATGAAAGAAGAGATTTTAGCTGGGTAAAAGCTTGTTCATGGCATGGTTGCCATTGAAGGGTTTCAGGTGTGTCCTTTTTTTAATAGTTCTAGTAGGGGTTTAATTGTCTCAGCATAACTGGATATCCACTATCTACAATAGTCAGTTATACCAAGAAATACCCTAAATTGTTTTACAGTAGTAGGTCTGGGTGCTGTCTGAATAGCTGAGAGGGAGGGTATAATGTGTCATGCATTTTCAGAAAGTAGATGTCCTAAATACTGGACTTGTGGTTGCCAAAGCTGAAGCTTAGATTGGTTCACTTTAAATCCTAATTCAATTAATTTAGTTAGTAAGAAAATTGTATCAGTCTAACAATCCATATAAGAATTAAAAGTTATGAGAAGCTCATCTACGTGCTGTACTAATGTAGATCCACAAGGTAGTTGTATCTTATCTAGCTGCTTTTTCATTTGTCTTGAAAATGAAGTAGGTGATTCTACATACCCTTGGCGTAAATGCATCCAGATGTACTCCCCTTTATAAGTATATTAGGATGTACTGGGATAGAAAAGAAAGCCGAGGAAACACCAATAACTGAAAAGGTGGTAGCGAAAGGAGGAATTGAACTCAGGATAGTTGCTGGATTAGGTACTACAGGAAAAAACAGGCATAACGACTACATTCACAGCTCTCAGATCTTGGACAAATCTGTAAGTGTCTTTACCTGGTTTCTGTACTGGTAAAATAGGTGTATTACAAAGGTTCCTAGTAGGGATAGTAATACCTTGTTGTAGTAATGCTGAAATAACTGTCTCAATTCCTGCTTCTGCTCCTGCAGAAAGAGGATATTGTGCTACCATGTGCAAAGGTTTGTGAGGTTCTAAAGTGATTTATACTGGTGTAGCATCTTTAGTAAGTCCTACCGTGTTATCATGGGTTGTCCCTAACTTTGAAGGAACTGTATTTAGTAATTCTAAATCTAATGGTTGTACGAGTTCTGTGTTGGCAAGGAAAGAGAAAAGCATATCTTCATCTAGAATTCCTACAACAACACACATTGCATTACCAGAGACTTATTGGGAACATGCATTACCAGAGACTCATTGGGAACATTTAAATATGTCCCATCCAGTGTGCATGTATTGTACACTGCAACTTAGAGAGACGATCCCTACCTAAAAGATTGAGGTTCAGAGGTTCCAATGTGAAATGCATGTTGGTCTATCAATGGTCCTAAGTGAATAGGAACTGAAACTGACTCGGGGTAACAGAGAAGATCCCTACCTAAAAGATTAAGAGGTACAGAAGTTCCAGCCAGAAATGCATGTTGGTCTGTCTGTGGTCCTAAATGAACTGACACTGTCTCGGGGTAGTCTAAAGAGACTCCTGATAACCCAACTCCTTGCACTGAATTATGGGACAAAGGGAGATTCTTTGCAGGGGAAGCATTTAACATTGACCTAGTAGCGCCAGTATCGGTTAGAAACAGATGTTACTGTCTTGTACTTTAATGTTATGTTAACAAATTGACCTTTCTGGTGTACTGGTATGAACGGGAATAGGTATAATTCATTTTTGTTCATGGCTATCCTATTTATCTTATTGCTAAGCTGGTGGTTGCCAAGGAGTGTTCCTTCTAGGAGGCTATTGCCTCACATTTTGATGTACATTTTGTTGACCTTGTGAGGGTAGCTGATTATAAAATGGATTGTTAGACTGCATTGTGGCATTTGTTGGCTGCAGGGAAGGACATTCACCTTTCCAGTGACCATTTTGGATGTAATTAAAACATGGATTTGTTCCTTGACCTAATGGATTTGGGTTTGTCTGAAAAAATGGTCCTTGATTTTGAAAAAATCTAAACAAATTACGTCTCCCTTTTCCTCCTCTATTTTCCCTTTGTTTCTAGAAGACTGTTGGAGCTGTATCTGTGATAGTTTTTCTTTCATTCTCATATTTCAGGAATAAGAATGTCTTTTAAGTATTGCATCTGCTTAACAACCTCATGGAGTCCTAAACATGAAGCCACGATACAATGGACTGAAGAACGAAGTGAAAATCGATACAAAACTGTAATAAAATAGAAACTGTTAGAATGTTTAATTTCTGTATATCTGTGCAGTGTAACGTTCACGGATCATGTCTTTTGATACCTGTACATCCAAGTACGCTATAGTATCTATACTAAACTGTGATGTGAAACACAAAACGTCAGTTGTTTTGTTAAAGTAATTGACTATTGCATTGGCTGTTTCCATGCCACCCTTTATCACCATGAAAATATTGTCCAAAAATCGGGTGTAATAATACACCTTTTCTTGAACCCAGTTGTTCTGAAAAATGTATTCGTGTTCCCAGTCCGCCATCACCAAATTGGCGAAACTGGCACCACACGGAGAGCCCATGGCTATTCCTGTTAATTGCAGGAATATTCTGCCTTCAAATAGCACATAGTTGTTAAACAAAATTGTGTCTAGTAACTCTACAATTAGGTTAATTTTATTGTTAGATGCCCCTTTTGTTCTCATAATATGGCTGACCCTTTCTATCCCCTCAAGGTGTGGGATAGACATATACAGATCTTTGACATCTACTGTTAGGAAGTTAAACCTGTTGTCAAATTGTAAGTTGTCTAAATTGTGTAAGAAAGACCACAAATCTTTGCAAATTTGCTTCTCACTAATTACATACTTTTTTAGTATGGTGTCTACAAATTTGGCACACGCATAGGTGATGCTATTTCTGACGTCTACTAATGGTCGAATGGGAGGCTTTCTTATATCTTTGTGTACTTTCAGGATGCCAAAAATACTAGGTATTCTGGGTGCTGGCATAGACAGATAATTAAATAGATTAATGTCTATTCTGGCTTCAATGAACAGTTTATAAATAAATGATTTAATGCGACTATATGCTATATTCAGTTTGTTCCTGGTCACTTCTTTGTATGAGTCCTCGTTTTAGTTGTATAGTCACTTAAGTTCATTAATACCAGTCCGCCTCCCTTATCAGGTTTCATTACTCTCACGGGGGCCATTTGTAAGTCATCCAACAATTGTTTCTCCTTTTCAGTGATGTTCTGTTCATGTTTCTTGTAAGATAAGTTGTTATCAAGTTTATTCCTAAAATCCAACTCACAAATCTGTTCAAAAATTTCTAGTGTTGGATGTAGAGGTGGATTGAATGTACTGGGGATATAATACTTGTCATTTCTATTTACATTTTCCCCCATAATGACGTTCAAGTTTAGTTTACAAACAAACAATTTAAGGTCTATAAGAGAAGAGGCCAAGCTTGCTCTATGGTCTGGCATGAATGTAAACCCTTTTGCAAACAACTCAACCAGTGCCTCTTCAATAAAGAGACCAGAATAGTTGTAAACAGTAAAGTCATTCGCTTTGTTAAAAGTCAGTTTACAAGTATAAGTACCTGTATAGGTGTTTATTTCCTCATTTTGTTCCTCCTCTTGTTCTTCCTCTGAGTTGAGTAACTCGTTTCCTGTTGTGGTTTGTGATTCAAGGAACGATTTTGAAAATTTTCTCCCTGGTTGGTGTTAAAGCCATTGTCATTAAAGTTGTTGGTCATATTATTGTTTGTTTTTTGATATGAGATCCTGTCACTCCTACGAAGTGCATCTTGCACTTCGACTGACTTGCTGTTAGATTCTGAATGTGTGTTCCTTGTTTCACTGTTCAAGGAAGACCTGCCTCCTTTAGCCTTTTGGCCATTAGGATTCCATGCTTGGGATGTAGGTGGTTTAGGGTATGCTGAACCGTTACTGTATGCATTCCGGTCTCTATTAAGTTTTTTTTATTTTTGTGACTTTCAGTTTACTAATATATTGCTCAATACATGTAAATGTTCTGTTATAATCATATTGATACCTTTGAAAGTCAATGTTTGATTTAATTGCTGTATCCAGTTCCATAGTTTCTTCCATTAACCTATTTGTCATTGTTTGATAGTGTTTACACATACATTGCAATAACTCAATACCTTGTTTGTTGAAGAGCTCAATGAGTTCTTGATGAAATACTGATCCCTCCTCCAATCCGGTGGGGTATTGTCACCTTCTCAGCCCCTTAGGAGCAATATTTTCGCTACTGCATTGGTGAAAATAACTGATTTCCAGTTGTAATTTCTTGTACTTCAGCATGTTGGAGTCTAGTTTCTGCAAATTAGAAACTTACTATTCAGTCCTCCAGCCAGTAACTCCTGATGGTTTGTCTCCGAAAACAAGTTGAGAGGTTCACTTAACCAAGTGCGTGCATCCAGAGTTCCAATAAGTCCAGAGGACACATTTCTCCCTGCTGAACTGTTGTTGGCATGGTTTACGATTAATACACAGTTCCCACTAGACTCTCGTGATGGTCCAACGTTGCTAGTGGGAGAGGTGCATTGATTATGGCTACAAGCATTAGATATCAGTTTATCCATGCCTGTGTTAGTTGTAGTTTCTTGGGTAGAGACAAGACTCTGGTAGGGTTTAGATAAATGGTTTACCTTGTCCGTTAAGTCCTCAATATGTTGTGTTAGAAGTCCAATTAATGTAGTCAGGTTAGCACTTCCATTGTCCTGCGAAAGCTGAGTGCCAGGAATTTCAACTCCTTCTGCATCCATGTGAAACAAGACAACCACAAATGAACTAAGAAAGTAAGACTACAAAGCCACAATACACTGGACTGAAGAACGAAGTGAAAATTGACACTAAACTGTAATAAAATAGCAGAATTTAATCCACATAAAGCACTTTTCATCACAGTAAATGATGTAACTTCTTCAGATGAATCATACATAATAACCTCCCATCCTTGTATATTGAAGCTGAAGCGTCATTAACTCAATTAAGTAGTTTATCAGTTAATAACTTCTCATCTGTTTAACACAATTAAAAACTTAAGACACTTGATCACTATGTGTTTACATTTTCTTCCAAAACACAGTTCCTACCCCACTAACAACAATGAAAATAATTTGTTTAAAAATACCTTTTGTCCATAGACTTTTTACTAAAATTTTAATATGTATGTCCTTATATTAGTACTTCATAAATTTGTCTTTCTGTTATAAACAATAACATCAATATAATACTAAAAATATAAGTGCTAATACAAGTGTGACTTCATTCTTTTAGCCTAAGTTATGAGTCCAAGACATGTACTTTGTAATAAAAAATATATTAATTAAACTTCTATATTTTAAAACAGTTTAATACTATCTAATAAGGCTTCTTAGTTTCAAACTACATGAAGTAAAACATATGTCATTCAGTCCTGGGTACTGAATCGCACTTGTTTTTAAATGCCATATTAACTCAAGACATTCCAACTTTAAGGGGTCTAAAGCAGTAGTATACCTGGCCCAATGCCAAATGTGTCCCACATTCAACATAGGGAAAACTGATCGTAGACTGCATGAATGAGTATATGAACATCTGTATCACACTGGTAGACTAAGTGAGGACAATGCCTTAGCCAAACATATTTCTGAACACAAAGAACATAAATTTTTATTCAGGGCAGTAGATCAGATTACACCTGATAAAGCAGGAGGACCAGACCCCTTAAAGTTGAAACATCCTGATTTAATATGGCAGTTAAAAACAAGTGTGAGTCAGTACCCAGGACTGAATGAAATATGTTCTATTTCATGTATTTTGAAACTAAGAAGCCTTATTAGATAGTATTAAATTGTTTTAAAATATAGAAGTTTAATTAATATATTTTTTATTACAAAGTACATGTCTTGGACTCATAACTTAGATAGGCTAAAAGAATGAAGTCACACTTGTATTAGCACTTGTATTTTTAGTACTATATTGATGTTATTGTTTATAACAGAAAGACAAATTTATGAAGTACTAATATAAAGACATACATATTAAAATTTTAGTAAAAAGTCTATGGACAAAAGGTATTTTTAAACAAATTATTTTCATTGAAATTATTTTCATTGTTGTTAGTGGGGTAAGAACTGTGTTTTGGAAGAAAATGTAAACACATAGTTTTAATTATGTTAAACTGATGAAAAGTTATTAACTTATTAACTACTTAATTGAGTTAATGAAGCTTCAGCTTCAATATATAAGTGTAGGAGGTTATTATATGTGATTCATCTGAAGAAGTCACAGCATTTACTGTGACGAAAAGCGCTTTATATGCATTCAATTGTGCCATTTTATTACAGTTTTGTGTCGATTTTCACTTCGTTCTTCAGTCCAGTGTATTGTGGCTTCGTAGACTTATAGTCTTATTACGTTATTTTCTTAGTTCATTTGTGGGAGTCCTAAACTTGGCCAGGTTAAACAAACCTTTTTTAATTGGTCTCAAATGGGGAGCAATAAACCATTGACAAAAGCAGCTGAGAGACCACTTGCTGCCAAAGCTTCAGTAGTAGTATAACCTCAGAAGGCTTCAAAGGCACCTGTCATGTGCCGTAAGCTGTAAATGGGATACACTTAACTCATCCTCTCTCTGTGTGACTGCATTTATTCAGAACCAGTTAGGTACTAGGAGTCATAGTACAGTGACTTGCAATAAAAGAGTCCTAGCTGCTAAAAAGCCTCCGCATCTGTATACTGGGGAATGGGATCTGGTATATTAGTGTGTTTCCCAAATATGTTTAAATAAATCAGGTGAAATAGATGTGTTCATTACTGCTCTGAGATCGTCAAAAGTAGGATTTAGCAGCTGAACATGTCCCTTCAAAATTCTGCTGGGTTCATTCTGATTGATGGAAAAGAATCTAAAATAGTCTTTAACTCTACTGTAGACCATGGCAAACTACATTTATGGTAGAAGGGGCTGCTTCATCTCTACGATGTGCTGGGTTTGGGACATGTAGAAAAGCAACTATACTAGCTCCTTCTTCTTCTGAGGTGGAAGTAGAACTGTCTTTAAATTTATTAGGAGCAAAGTAACCATCCCCATCTATAATTAATTGGAAATTGAGCAACAGATTTATATGATCGTAATTTTTGCCATCTAGGAAGAGGAGAAAATACCCCTTTTTTATTCTGCCTGAGAATACTAATAAACATTGTAGGTGTTTTAGATCGGGTATGGTGTGAAATGGAAGAAGTTGGTTTAGGTTGGCTAGAGGATGGAGGCAACTGAGTGGGGTTTGGCTAGTGGAGATGGATGACTCAGAAGATTGCCTTCCTTGAGAAGGTGGTGAGGTAGTGACTTCCGAGGTGGAAGAAGAGATAGCAGAATCGTGCTGGTTGGATGGAGATGGCAGTTTACTATAAGGTGGTGGTGGTGTTGTGGGCAAAACTAAGCAGTCGTCATCAGACAGCTTGCCGCGTCTAACTTGTAATTTCTATAGCTGTCTAAGGGAATAAAGCCTATAATCACCTTATCCGTGATAATCAGAATGTCTCCAAATCTTTTTTCCAAGTTTAACAAAATACTTTTATCAAAAGAGCCTACAGATGGAAAAGTTAACTTACCTTCATTTTTAGTGAGCTCATGACATTTATCTAAATAAAGACAGCTATCTTTGTCTGTCCTGGGACCCCTATTGTTTGGCATCTAATTCTCAGAGGTCCAGGCAAAGACAAAAGGCCTGTGGCTGACCAAGTTTGCGGATGACTATAAGTTGGGTGCTGTCACTGACTCTTCAAATGATGTTAACATATTTCAGGATGGTCTCACATCAACAAATGACTGGTTCCAAAGTCATGGCCTTAAGTTAAATGCCACAAATGTATTATCATACCATTCAGCAAAAACACAGCCCCTACTGATTACCACATTAGCAGCAACCCCCTAAGCACACAACCTGTGGTGAGAGACTTGGTTACACAAGTTGACAACAATCTCACATTTGGACATCATGTAATGACAGTGGTCAGAAAAGCCTTTTACTTTGTTCATCTCATAAGTAAAGGGATTGCATCCAGAAAAAGGGAGGTTATTACCTATCTGTACTCTTCCCTCATTAGGTCAGTAATTGAGTACAATGCCCCTTTTTGTATGTACCTCTCCAAACACCTGCACCAACTGGAAAGGCCACATAATTACCTCATAAAGAGAATCCATGGCCTCCAACACCTGTCCTATGTGAACAGGCTCAAATCACTATCACTCTACTCTGTATCATACAGATTGCTCAGAGGTGATCTATGTCTCACTTACAAGACAATCTCAGACCCTGTTCTACTAGAGATACTCCATATCCGTAAGTCTAACTCCTCACGTAGTACCCAATCGAAAGGCTTAAGTCTAATATGTGACATTAACAAAACCTGCTGGAGAGACAGGTTTGTCTCATAAGGGCTACCCCGTCTCTGGATTAGACTCCCCATACACGTCAAACAAAGTATGTTGCTGACCCTCTTCGAGCAAACCTTGATGAGTGGATGGGCAACCACAAATTTTTCCCAGGGGTTCCACCTGTGTCCCTCATTGACAGGGGTGACAGGTGCTGATTAAGGTTTCTCTTTTGGGGATAAACCCTTGGCTAGGCTTGTAAGGGCCCCAGAGTCATTAGCCTAGTAATCTTCTATGGTCCTATGAATTCTGAAACATATATCTTGCTGAAGTATCATGTTCTGGTTCTCTTAAAGTACCTATATTCGCTCCCATTGTAAAGAAGTCTTACTATGTAAAAATGCCTGCTCTCATTCTCATTGTAAAAGAGACATACAATGTTAAAAGCCCACTGTCATACTCATTGTAAAAGAGACTTACAATGTTAAAATGCCCGCTCTCGTACTATACCACGTACATACAAAAATCACACTTACCTCAAGGCCTGACAAGACTAAAAGTTGTAAAAAGAGGTGCAGTTGTGAACTGACGCTGCAGAAAATACACTAGACAGAAAACTGTCAAAGGGCCCAGTAAATGTGATTTTCTGCAGAAGCAGCCCTAGGCAGTTTGAAAAATCTGAGTCTTAATGGCAGCATCTGTTAAGCTTCAAGCAGGATTTAAAATTGATTAAGTAAAAATAACACTTCTGGGAGAGCATACTCCAGAAAATATGTCTCCCCGAGCAAAAGAATTCATGATCTTTTACAGGAAAATTAACAAAGTAATAAACTTTTTCAATCATATTATTGCTAGCATCCAATGGAAAGATGCTAACCAATGCATTTTATAATGCAGTTCATTTTTTAAGTCATTTACTAAATATATAATGAAAATATGTCAAATTTAATAAAAATAGATTTGCAATTTCTTTTCTGTGTTATTTAACTTAGTATGGAAATGCTTCCTTTCACCATGTAATTTAGAAAGAATGCTGCCTCAGGCACAGGAAATGAAACATATCATTCTATACTTTTTCATGTGTCCACTCATGGTGCTGTAACACCTACACTAACCATTAAAAAACACATGCAATTTCATTTTAACTCTTTATAGTAGACTAGTTGGTTTATTACTCTGACATATACAAGAGAATATTGGGGTTGCAGCTATTCATGTTAGGTTAATCATTTTGCTTTTCCATGCTTATGGGGTTATGTGTAAAAAAAAATTCCCCCATATATGCCCATACTACATTCAGAGTTTACCTTTAATCTATCCATCTGTCTCCTTCATTTCTTTCAGAATTTGAATGACAGGTACAATAGATTCTTTATGTTCGGATCCGGCATTTGCATCTCTGGTACTATCTTGTCAGTACTAAGTCCTTTAGGTAGCTATACTGCTATGGAATTCCTAATATGCGAATGGAAAAGGAAAATTTGTACCAGTTCAGACATTTCCAGTTGGTTATTCCCTACTATATTTTTTCTTTTTATTCCCAGTTTGGTAAATGGTTTCTAGGCAAATTTAAGGCACATTCTGATAGAGCCTTGTTTTCTTTAGTGGCATATTAGAAAGGTGGGAGACTGTAGAAGCATTCTAGAGGCAACTTAATGGTCCTCTCTGTTTGCATCTACAAGGCTTTACAAACTGGATTCCTTTTCCAGGTCCAAGACTTTCTTTCAAAGGAACATTCTCTAGGGTCTTCTAGAGCTACATCCTTCCTCCTCCTCCTCTCAAATTTGATAAGCTTTGGTAACCAGTGCATGTAACCAAAGGCTACTGCAGCAGTGAGAACGATGAACACAGTACAGTTGTGTAAGTTGCACTTATCATAACAGTATCATAGCAGTAGATGTTCAAATTACTTACTGATGAAGTAGCCACAACCACCCTCCATCCCTTTTTTTGTGTATAGTTTTTTGGTTGTGGTATAAACTTTTTGTTTCTATAATATGTTGTTTTCTCCAGATTAGAATGTTCCTTATCTTATTGGGAAGAATATTCTGAAGAAATTATTAAATAATGTTCACTCAGAATGAAAGTGTGGAAGGGAGCCAGAGCTTTGTGAAGCTCAACAGTTGTATTCTGGGCAGGATACAACCCTAATAGCCAAAGTCAACAGCAGCAATGAGGAGTTTGAACATCTATTTTTATGGTAAGTGCAACTTACGTAACTATGTAACTGTACTTTATACTTAATCATTAGTATATTTCTTGGAGTTTTGGCTCATGAAAATATTTTTTTCTTGCTAATAACCATAACTCGATGACCCTGGTTATGATTTGTTTCTAAACTTTGTTGTTTTCTTTGGAGGTGAACACAACATTAAAATCCCTGGATCTTTCATGGAATGGCTTCGGAAATGAGGGTGCCCTAGCACTAGGGGAGGCACTGAAATTCAACAATGTGTTATTGCACTTGGATGTTAGCAGCAATCACATCACTAACGAGGGGGCACGCATGCTATGCAAGGGACTAGAAGTCAATGACACTTTGAAAGTTCTGAAGGTAAAATATTTCTGCATGTGACAATAGCTTATAGGCTATTTTATCTTTAATGTCTTGCTATCCCTTTCCTGTCAATGTCATATACAGTGAAGAGACTGATGGGAAGGAACGCGGGCAGAGTCAACAGGAACACTGATGAGGTATGAGTGAATTGTGTTCAGCTCTCTGTCTGTGTGGAATGATGGTATATGGAGATAATAGAGCCCATATGTAGTGTGAAATGTGGAGAAGGAGAGAGTGTGGTGTTGTAGTCATGCATGTGTTATACAAGTAGAAGAAGCAGTTCATATTAATTTTTAGAGGATTATCATCATGCATGCCACTTACTTTATGTATTTGAGAAATGAATTTCAAAAAATTCACCTCAAGAGCAAAGCTTGAGATTAGAAGTTCTTAAAATTCTGTTTCAGACATACAATAAACTGATATTAAGTTTGGCATTCAGTTCATAATTCTTTACACTGTATGAAACTCTATAGTTTAGAGCTTTCTGCTATGTTATTAGTATTTCTAAGTTCCCATTTGTGTTGTAGCAGCATGTGCTGCAGGATCAAATTTACTGACTGTCTGAAGAGGCTGAGGTACATTTGAAAGTAGCATTATATATTTTTTGTATCCAGTGATCTGATGTTGTCTTTTCTGTCTGTTCCTTATTGTATGTTTTTTGGATCCAACTTGGGCCACTTCTAAGCTTTGGATCTGGTGCTCAGGCTCTTCCTCTTTTCTATAATCCCTGTGTAATGAGTGAGCTACCTCAGATCTTGTTTGCCGCCATAAGCAATTGTCCAGTCTTTGATGCTCAGGAAATATTTTATAGGATCATAGGAGCATAGGAAGTGAGTAGGCTATCGACACAAGGGACATTTCAAGTTTAGCCAGTTTGTCCCAACATTATCAAGAGATTTAAAAATTAATAGTGATTGCCCATATCCAAGATGGTTTTCAGGCTCTATCCCCGTTAAGAATTCAGTGTCCCATCCACTCATCCAGGTTCTTCTAAAACAGTGTCATCGAGGTGCTCTGCTTTACATGAATAGGCAGCTTATTCCAGAGAATTGGCAGCCACTTTAAGATAAATCTGCCCTCCCAGTGTGTTCTGTTCATGTTGCAGGCCAGGTCTCTGGAATGGATGGTTCTAGTACCGTTTGACTTACAGATGTGTAGTAGTTTCATTACATTAGGGTCAGCAACTGCTCTGTTAGCCAGGCGTAACTCTTCCCTAAGAAGTCTATACACTACAGAGTATAGTGACAAGGATTTTAGTCTGTCTGTATAAGACAAGTGTTGGAGTACTTGGATTCTTTTTGTTAAGAATCTTTGAGGTCTCTCTAGTTGTTGCAGTTAACTGTTGTGGTACATGCCAAAGGGGGCATTATACTGGATTATTAGCCTGATTAATAACCAGTACGGGGGGGGGGGTGATGACCTCTTTTGCTCTAGAGGTGAAGCCTTTGATAATTAAGTGGGTTACATAGAAGGCCTTCCTGATCACAGTAGAGACATTGTGATCAAAACTGAGGTATTGGTCAACTTGTGTTCCCAAATGGTAACCAAGCACAAAGAGCAGTGAAACTAAAACAAAAACAGTGTAGTTCCAGTGACAATGAAGGCTGTCTTCTCAATGCCAAACATGATTATCCAAAAACGCAAAATATAGTCCAATAAAGATGTTTCTAAAAACAGATTTAATGAGTACACCAGATATAACAAAACAAAACATCCACTGATTTAGCGCTTTCGTCTCCCTCCGGAGACTTCCTCAGAATCAGTTAACTGACAGATTTTAACATGTTATATACAAACTGGGCTGGCAATAAAGATTAATTAAGTAATTGATTGATTATCTCTTAAAGACCTACTATACATACTAGGCCATCAAAAATAAGTTGACATGATAGGTTGACCTTTTAACAAACAGTGAATTCATACTATACAGGAACAGTATAACACCACAGTTTTGTAAAATAATCCAAGACAACATGTTCCACCGAAATAATGGCAATTCCGTGCTGTCTTAATCTATCTTTTCAAACATCTACAAATACGAACCTTTGTATTCAAAAATAAATGTTGATATTTAGATAATGATGCCCATATATAGACTTATAAATAATTGTCATAATAAATCACCATAAATATAAATACATTGTTAATAAATATCTGTATATATATATATATATATATATATATATATATATATATATATATACATACATAAATACTTCTTTGTGATTAGTAAATTGCATAAAAAGAAATTCATAAAAATCATATAAAACCCCTAGTATATGTATGTATACTAGAAATATTATTTAATAACTGGTAAATATAAATGTAAGTATATAAATATAGTAAATGTATAAATATGTAATAAATAAATATATAATGACAATAAATAATGACAATAAGATTACAATAAAGTTAAAATAGTCCCTACAATCATCTAATAAATAGGTATAATAACCATTACTACTATTTGGTCTTATATTACTTAGAGGAACTCAACCGCAAATTGGCCTTTCAATCTATTTTCTAATTATATTTTTTTATTGTTATTAATATTGATGTGTTTCTTCGGGTCTGCTGCAAGTAGTTTTAATGCTGGGGTAATAGAGATATGGTCATTGAGACCCTTGCCACAACATGCATCGAGTCTCAGCTGCCAAATAATTTCTCTAAACTCCAGTTTTGTCTCACAGTCACTACCCCATTCTGGGTAATCCACCTCTTCTAATACCCAAAATTTAAAATCCGCTTCTTTACAGATCAAAACATGTCTATATAGGACATTATTCTCATTGTGCTTGTTAATATCTCTAATATGCTCCTAGATTCTGGTCCTGAGGTGGCGTTCAGTTTTCCCTACATAACTCCAACAGGCTTTACAGAAGGCTAAATACACTACTCTTTTTGTGTAACAACTATTGTACCTTTTGGCCTTTAATGTCACATCCAAGCTGGGTATTCTAACTTCTTTTAATCCAGCAATATAGGTACACTGTGCACATCTACCACATCTAAAGGTTCCATATTTCTTACAAGTCCCTTCTGCATTTGTTGTTTTCTTTCTTTTAAGGATGTTCTTAATGTTTTTGTTCCTCCTAAAGCTGTACTTAATTGTGTGCTGGAAAATATTAGTTTTGGTAGGCATTTCCTTGAACATCTCCCATGTCTCATTAATACATTTTTTCAGCCATCCTATACCCTTATAATAAGTAAGGGTTAGATTTGGTAGAGTGCCTGTGCAATCTGTATTTTTCGTGTCCTGTCTATTAGTGTTTCTATTTATTATGTCGGACTCCGAAGACTCACCATTAGTCAAAAGGGGGGCATATAAATTATGGTACTTTCCTTGTTCTACATATTGCTTTATGGACCTATTTAGTTCAGCAGGGTTACTAGTTACCTTGGTTACCAGTTGATTGTTCTTCCAGAAGTTCCGGTTATGAGGAGTCTTGACCAAATGGATAACAAGATTTATTTTTATTTATTTATTTATTTTATTTTACATTTGTTGACCGGGCTGGTCTAGCTGGATATATTTCCATTTTCATTAGAGGCACAGGGAGAAAAGCTCCAAACAGTAAAAACATGAAATACAAACAATGAAGGAATCATAATTGTTAAATAGTACATAAACATAGTAGAAATAAAGTATGCATCATTTTTTTTTTTTTTTTTTGTCAACCAGTATGTATCATTGTGATCACCAGTTCTGTTCCTCATAAGAGAAATAATGAGGAAAAAAACAAAAAAACTTAGTATGGTATAGACAAATATGAGCACAGGCAAGGAAGGGTTAGTCTGGTTTACTGCATGGGCATAACCAGTGTATTTTAAAGTGTGTTTTGAGCTTTTGCTTAAAGAGAGGCAAAGAATAGAGTGATGTTAGTTCTTTGGGAAGTAGGTTCCAGTCTTTTCCCACAGTGTTAGAAAACAGGGAGTTTCCAGCCAAATTGTTAGTTTTGGTTATGCTAGCTAGAAGTTTGTTAGAGGAGCGTAGTATATCTAGGTTTTTATAGGGGATTATGAGATTGGATAGTATAGGAGTTCTATTAGGTTGATAAAATATCTTGTGGGCCATGGTTAGTTGGGAGATTTTTAGAAGGTTTTGAATTTCTAGCCAGCCCAGCTGCATGAGATTTAGGCAGTGGTGGAGTGCGAAAAGGATTACCCGTGGCAAATCTGGCGATGTTGTTATAGGCATGCTCTAGTTTGACAAGGTTATTCTTTTGAGGTTAGTATATATGGGAGAGGCATAAAGAAGAGTAGAAATTAAATGGGAGTGTGCAATTTGGGTTTTAGCTGTTGGAGTTAAGAAGGATTTGATTCGATATAAGGAACCAATTTTCTTGTTGATAGTTTTAATGGTGTTATTTATGTGATTATCAAATGTAAGGTTGTTATCAATAGTAATTCCTAACAACTTGGTTGTGCAGTCAGGGTGTATGATAGTATCATTATTGGAAGTGATAGAAATCTATTGGGGTGGAATTATTGGTTGGTGTAAAAAGAAGGAGCTTGGTTTTCTTAGCATTAAGAAGGAGACAACATTTAGTGAACCAAGTTTCAACTGAATTGAATACTTTCTGTGTCAGGGAATGTAGTGCAGATGG
Source organism: Protopterus annectens (assembly GCF_019279795.1). Classification (NCBI taxonomy): domain Eukaryota; kingdom Metazoa; phylum Chordata; order Ceratodontiformes; family Protopteridae; genus Protopterus; species Protopterus annectens. Next base: position 165,450,494 of record NC_056737.1, read on the forward strand.
TGAGCTTGCTGATCAGATTAATGTTGAATCATCTGCATATTGAATGCAGGTGGCATTTGGGATTGTTACATGCAGGTTGTTAATAAAAAGAGAGAAGAGAAGTGGACCTAGAATAGAGCCCTGAGGGACTCCCAGGGTGACAGGTAGAAGAGATGATATATTATCTGCCCAAAGAACTGCTTGTTGTCTATTGGTTAGGTAGGACCTGAACCATTTAATTGCTAAAGAGTCAAGGGCGAAGGATTCAAGAATGTTGATAAGAAGGGCATGGTTAACCATGTCGAAAGCTTTGGAGAGGTCAATAAAGAGAGCAGATGAGAGGTTGTTGTTATTGCGATTTCTATTTATAACATCTGTAAAGGATAGCAGGGCTGTCGTGGTACTATGGGATGGCCTAAAACCATGTTGGCATTTAGCTATCATGTTATTTTGAGTTAAATGGTTTAACAGTTGATGATGAACACATTTTTCCATAATTTTAGCTAAGGGAGATAAAAGTGCTATTGGCCGATAGTTAGAGTAGTCGTTTGAGTTTCCGCCTTTGTGAAGGGGAATGATATGGGAGATTTTCCAGATGTTAGGAACATTCCCTTCCTTAATGGTTCTATTTATGAGGATGGATATAGGATAAGAAATTACTTTGGCTGCTTTTTGGAGGTATTCAGAAGGTAGCTGGTCAGCAGAAAGGGTACAGGGCTTAAGTTTTTGGATGAGTTTGAAGATAAGAGTGGTAGAGACTGGTTGTATTGAGAAAGCAGGTAGAGTACTAGGTGTGGAAGTGGCAAGGTTTGAGCTGTCTAGAGTAAGTTGGCTTGCTAGTGTTTGTATGGTTTCTGTAAAGAAGGAATTAAAGGCATTGGCTGTTTGCTGGGGGGTGTTTGGGTCTGCTGGAAGTGGGGCTGGCGTCTGAGAGTGCCCTGGGGAAAGGAGTTTATTTATACTAGACCAAAACTTCTGGGGGTTATTTTTGTGGTTTTGTTGTAGTTTATAGTAGTAGTTTTTTTTGTCGGATAGTATTGTCTTTTTTGTACTATTTTTCAGTTGCTTAAACAGTAGCTGCTCAGAAGTATTTTTGTTAGCTCTCCACTTTGCCCAGGATGTATTTCTAAGTAAGATTTTTTGTTTGGTTTCTTTGGAAAGCCAGGGGGCTGGTTTGGCTTTCATTTTGATGGTCCTTTTGGGTGCATGCTTATCAAGGATAGATAGAAATTTAGAGTTTAGATAGTCAATGGCTTGTTCAAGTGGTAGAATTTTTAAAGGGTTCCAGTCACAAGCATTTAGTTCATTTTGGAATAATGTTGGGTTGAAATGTTTGTTGGTACGTATGATTCTATAAATGGGGGGATTTGAGATATCATTTTTATGCCTAAGGATATAGGTTAAAGTATGATCACTAATATCGTCGGGTAGAGATCCAACATTGTACCTTTGTTGTTGTCTATTTATAAGAATCCAGTCTAGTATGCTCTCTTTTTTGTTTGGTTTGTTGATTCTGGTAGTGGAGGTTATAGTTTGACTGAATCCATCAAGGTTGATTAGGGATGAGGGATTATCAGCTTTGATAGTTGTCCAATCAGTATTAAAATCACCAAGTATAATAGTTTCTTGGGGGTATGTGGAGGACACCTGGCTTAGTATATTCTCTATCATACTAATATTATTACCAGGTGGAAGGTAGATGCAAATGATATATATGGATTTGTTCTTGTTAGTCTGGAATTTGGTAATAAGTACCTCAGCCTTGTTATTTTTAGGTGAGTCAAATGGTAAAGTGGAGATTTGAAGTCCCTCTTTGAATAAGATTGCAACTCCACCACCCTTACTTTTTATACGGTCTAGCCTAAGTATATTGTAGCCTTGTGCAATAATTTCATTGTCTTTGGTTGTTGGTTTTAACCATGTTTCTGTTAGACAGAGGATGTCAAAGTTATGAGAATCAAGGAGGGCATGGAGATGGGTTAGTTTGTTATTAATGCTTCGGATATTCAGGTGTCCTATTAGGAAAGAGTTGGGAAGATTGGGCTGGGTTGTTAGTAGAGTGGGATTTGTGGGGCCAGGGTTGGGGTGGATGTCACCATCTTTTAAGTTGGGTTTACAGAGTTGTGATGTAGGGAAATTTCTCTTTCCTTATTGTGGATGTATGGTATTTGATGTGTGAGATTCTATGGTATTTAGGTAGTAGGTAGCTGGGAGTTGATGTAATGTTAATTTGACCTTTAGGGATGATAGAATTGTAAATTGTTGTTTGTTTATGGGAGTAATAAAAGTGGTAGTGGTATGGTTTTTCAAATGAGGTGATGATGTAGGAATAAATAAGGAAAGTAGAAATTATGCTTAAGAATATGGTTTTGGTGAGTTTAGGTTTTACAGTTATAGTCATGTTTGGAGATAATGAGTACAAGGTTGTAGGGGTTGAGTAGAGATGTAGGAAGCAAGGTGAATAAAGACTGTGAAGAGAAAATGGGGAGGAAACTAAAGAGGGTGGTTAATGGGAGAGAGGGTGTGATTAGTATAGAATAGCTTATAAGGGTAGTAGACAATTATGGTGGGTGTTTTAGGTTAATGGATTGTGAAGATTGGTGGGATTAGGGAGGGGGTGTGGTAAGGGATGTATGAAGGTAAGGACACTGGGGGTGGATGGTAATTGGGGGTAGGGTAGGGGAGCGGAGTGAGCCATGAGGCGAGCGAGTAACAGCTGGAGGCTGGAGACAATCAGTTATACAGTGCAACTGGGTTCCCCAGGCTTAGGGAAGGTAAGGATTTATTTTATAGATAATTAGTATAAGGCAAATAGAGTGGAATGTGTAAAGAAGGGAAAAATGTGTAAGGGAGAGGGAAAGGGACAGTTGAACTAAGACAAAGAATCTGGACTTAAAAGTGAAAAGGGGGTTTAAAAAGGAGTAGTAAAGACAGGTAGAGTAAGGTAGAGGTGTACTTATGTTAACACTGAAAGGGTACTTCTTTTCTCTGTTTCACAGAAGTTCAGTGACAATGGTATGAAACAGTACAAGGTTGGTGATTTAATCTATTGACTGTGGGGGTATTACTTCCAGTAAGGGAATTTGCAGGGGTACACAGAGGAAGGCTGCCCCACAGGGATTAAAGGAGATTGTAGTAGTTTATTCAGTAGTTTATTAACTGAACTGATTAGAGTGATTCAAACTCACTCTCAGTCAGATACCTTGTCCCTAAGTACGGGCAATGAAATTCCTTGTGCGCAGAGCAGCCCTAGACAGACCACCGCAGTCCAGATGACGTCAGACGCCAGGAACGATCGACGAGGAAGAGAGGCAGCACAGGATAGCGTTCAAACTGGGCCTAATGGCGGTTTTGTACAATCTAATTTTAAAAAGGGCTACAGAGGACAAGAGATACCAGATATTTATAAGGAACTGGAGTTCCACATGTGGTTGAATCAATCGGTCAACTTTAATAGCAAAGAAAAGAAGAAAGAAAGTACGGGAGGTCCAACATACAAAGAAAACTGTAAGACTTTCAAATCTTTGCTATTAAAATATAAAACTTTGGCCGTTGAAAACTGGTACTTTGAAAGATGTTTAAAAGACAAAATAGTACCTAAAGGATTAAGGTTAAATAAATTTCCTAATAATGCAATGGATGATAAAAAGTTTTTTTAAAACAATTTGTGATATTTTGAATGATTGTGGTCTGGCAATAGTGAAAGAAATGATTAAGCAGAATGTAGACACTATGGAACAGATTAAGAAAGAAATTGATAGACTATACAATGACATCAGTACTGATTTATTATTTTCTTTAGATGAATATAAGAATATCTACTTTAGAGTGTTGCATGATATTGATTATAATATTAATGCCAATACTAATAGGAAGCTTATGAAGTTGGAAAGAGATTTGAATGAATATGAAAAAGGTATTGCTTATTACAGTGAATCAAAAACTAATAAAAGTGGCTGGATTCCTAATGACCGATATAAAGGTAGATACAATGTAACTAACAGAAATAGGGGTGGTGCTATGGGGAGATTTGGGGAACAGGACCGCTATGACTATGGTTCCCACAGATATGAACCATCATACAATGGTAACAGTGGTAACAGTAATACTAGGGAGGTTGTCCCTTTAGACATGGAGGAACCAAGGAGGTCCGAGAGAATACGGAACCGGGCCCAGCAACCATCATATGCACAAGCCACGGTGAACAACAGTACTCAATATATGGGGAAAGTACACAGGTAGTAAATGTAGACACATACCATGTGACCACAGATGATGGTAGTAAAGGACAAAGTGCTGAAGAACATGAGTATAGTGGAGTTATTATCAGTTCTTTTAATAATTTCAGCATGTTTAACTATACAGATACTCAGATTAATGAAAATTATTTTAATTTATTTATAAAAGGGTTTACATTTGTCCCTACTAACAAACCTAGGACTGAGAATATTTTACTGGATATAAAAACATTCACACGTAAATTAAATTTCATACATATTTATAAGGATAGGAGCTTTCAGGATAAAGAAAATACATTAAAAAATCCAGTATATACAATCCACCTCTCCATCACGAAAATATAAATTTTGAGAGGTGTGTCACTAATAGAATTCGCAAGATATACAAAAAAGAAAATGATGTAGGTAGTAACTTAACTGCAGCAGAAATTGACCTACTTAATGAATTAAGTGGCAACGAAAGAATTCGAGTGATGAAACCCGATAAAGGTGGAGGGGTAGTAATTATGGACAGATGGGATTATATAAAAAGGATGATGGATATCTTGGATAAAGAAAACCATTATGGTTTGGTTTCAAGAAATGAGATAAATATATCATACAAGAAGATAGACCTTGTCTTGGAAGACAATCTGCTACAAGGATTGATAGATTTTGATCTATATAATTTTTTAAAAGTACCAAAACCTGTTACACCAGTCATATTTGGTATACCGAAAATTCACAAGTCCATACACGATCCCCCCATGAGACCTATAGTTTCTTCCCAAGGGTCTAAGACACAACCTTTAGCTATTTATGTTGATTTTAAATTAAAAAAGTTTCACAGCAAATATACTCATATTTTGGTTGACTCTTGGGATTTCTTGAATAAAGTGGGAAAGTGTCCATACAGTGACAAAACCATATTTATTACAATTGATGTTAGGGACTTGTTTTCAGTTATACCTCAGAATGAGGGATTGGTTTGGTATGAAGAAATTTTAACTGAAATGGATTTTTTAACAGGGGACGAATTTAAGGTAGTTTTAGAAAATATGGCATTAGTCCTAAAGTATAACTATGTATATTTCCAAGGAGACTACTACCATCAAAAAGAAGGGGTAGCAATGAGGGTGGCATGCGCCCCGATATATGCAAATATTATTATGTTGTATTGGGAATGTAAATATGTTTTTACTTCTGAATATAGTAACTATATTACAAAATATTTTTGATTCTTGGATGACATTTTTGTTTTGTGGAATGGTCCCTATGATAATATTGATAAATGTATATACTACATTAATCACACTACCGCATTTCTACAATTTACACATCAGGTGGGGAAAGATGAAATACATTTTTTGGATGTGGAATTAAACAAGGATTACAAAAATAAATGTTACAAATCCAATATTTATAGGAAGGATTATTATTCTAATGCTTATTTACATTTTGAAAGTGATCACCCTTATCAATTGAAAAAGAACATAGTCAAAGACAAATGATAAGAATGGCTAGGATGATTTCCGATGAGGATGAATTTTTAAATAAAACTAATAAAGTTGAAAAAATGTTTCATGAAAGAGGATACCCTGCTGAACTAACTAGGTCCATAAAGGAATATGTAGAACAAGGAAGGTACCATAATTTATATGCCCCCCTTTTGACTAATGGTGTGTCTTCGGAGTCCAACATAATAAATAGAAACCCTAATAGACAGGACACGAAAAATACAGATTGCACAGGCATTCTACCATATCTAACCCTTACTTATTATAAGGGTATAGGATGGCTGAAAAAATGTATTAATGAGACGTGGGAGATGTTCAAGGAAATGCCTACCAAAACTAATATTTTCCAGCACACGATAAGTACAGCTTTAGGAGGAACATTAAGAACATCCTTGAAAGAAAGAAAACAACAAATACAGAAGGGACTTGTAAGAAATATGGAACCTTTAGATGTGGTAGATGTGCACAGTGTACCTATATTGCTGGATTAAAAGAAGTTAGAATACCCAGCTTGGATGTGACATTAAAGGCTAAAAGGTACAATAGTTGTTACACAAAAGGAGTAGTGTATTTAGCATTCTGTAAAGCCTGTTGGAGTTATTATGTAGGGAAAACTCAGGAACAGAATCTACGAGCATATTAGAGATATTAACAAGCACAATGAGAATAATGCCCTATATAGACGTGTTTTGATCTGTAAAGAAGCGGATTTTAAATTTTGGGTATTAGAAGAGGTGGATTACCCAGAATGGGGTGGTGACTGGGAGACACAACTGGAGTTTAGAGAAATGATTTGGCAGCTGAGACTTGATACATGTTGTGGCAAGGGTCTCAATGACCATATCTCTATTACCCCAGCATTAAAATTACTTGCAGCAGACCCGAAGAAACACATCAATATTAATAACAATAAAAACAAAAATAATAATTAGAAAATAGATTGAAAGGGCAATTTGTGGTTGAATTCCTCTAAGTAATATAAGACCAAATAGTAGTAATGGTTATTATACCTATTTATTAGATGTCTGTAGGGACTATTTTAACTTATATGGGTATTTTAACTTTATTGTAATCTTATTGTCATTATTTATTGTCATTATATATTTATTTATTATATATTTATACATTTACTATATTTATATACTTACATTTATATTTACCACTTATTTAATAATATTTTTAGTATACATACATATACTAGGGGTTTTATATGATTTTTATGAATTTCTTTTTATGCAATTTACTAATCACAAAGAAGTATTTATGTATTCTTATATATTTATATATATATATATATATATATATATATATATATATATATATATATATACAGATATTTATTAACAATGTATTTATATTTATGGTGATTTATTATGACAATTATTTAAAAGCCTATATATGGGCATCATTATCTAAATATCAAAATTTATTTTTGAATACAAAGGTTCGTATTTGTAGATGTTTGAAAAGATAGATTAAGACAGCACGGAATTGCCATTATTTCGGTGGAACATGTTGTCTTGGATTATTTTACAAAACTGTGGTGTTATACTGTTCCTGTATAGTATGAATTCACTGTTTTTTAAAAGGTCAACCTATCATGTCAACTTATTTTTGATGGCCTAGTATGTATAGTAGGTCTTTAGGAGATAATCAATCAATTAATTAATTAATCTTTATTGCCAGCCCAGTTTGTATATAAAATGTTAAAATCTGTCAGTTAACTGATTCTGAGGAAGTCTCCGGAGGGAGACGAAAGCGCTAAATCAGTGGATGTTTTGTTTTGTTATATCTGGTGTACTCATTAAATCTGTTTTTAGAAACATCTTTATTGGACTATATTTTGCGTTTTTGGATAATCATATTTGGCATTGAGAAGACAGCCTTCATTGTCACCGGAACTACACTGTTTTTGTTTGTGTTCCCAAATCCCTTACCACTTCATTTGTACAGAGTATTGTTGTTTATTTGATAGTTAGATGGGACATTGCTTGTACCGAAGGGCATGATGATGCATTTCTTCACATTCACTTTGAGACCATGACGAAGACACCAGTCGTTGATAAGCGTAACCAGCTCTTGCAAAATACTGACATCATTTGGGGATTCAGTGATAGCCCCCAATTTGCAGTCATCAGCAAACTTAGTCAACCACAGCCTCTTGGTTTTGGCCCTGAACATCTGAAAAGAATATACCAAATTGAAGAGGACCCAGCACCGATCCCTGTGGGACCCTGCTGTAACAGGTCTGCTAGTGGATGTGCAGGCACCTGCTTGGATAGTGTGTGTTCAGTTTGTAAGGCAGTTTGCAACGCATCTCACTACGGACAGGTTTACATATAGTTGGGTAAGTCTGTCTACAGTGCTTGAGTGTGGGATACACTCACCCGTCGAAAAGATAAGTATTATTCATTTTGGTTGACTATTATTTTTGTGTCATACATACTACTCCATTACTAGCGCTTTGTGCACATTGCTCTCCTTCCCTCTTTCACTCACCCTTTTTTCTTGCCTCTTGCTGCTGGCACAAGACTCTACTTAAAAAAAAAAAGGCAGATATCCTGTTAGTGTAATTTACCTTAGTTTAAGAAAAGGTATTTTTGTGTGTGTTTTAACTTCTTCTTCTTTTGGGATGGCAGGTAAGCCTTCAGATTTAAAAAAATGTGTTGCTTGTTTGCACAAGCTCCTAAAGGCAGATGCACACAACAAGTGCATTCCCCTGTTTGGGACCATTGCACCTGGAATCTCTTGTTCTATTTGCGTGGCCTTCGACCAACAGGCCATTAATGAAAGGAGAAATAAACTTATTTTGAAGATGCTCCTTCAGCTGTCAATAGAGACAAACCCCCTTCTGAATCAGGGAAGTCTGCTGCTGTTTCTTTTTCCTCTTCCTTTTCATCCAAAAGGATGATTGACAAGTCAAAAGAGAAACAGAGAGATTCAGACAAGGAAAAAGAAAAGTCTAAAACTTCTAAGAAATTATTGGATTTGGTGCCTATAATATCAATATTTTTACAATATTTTTCAGGACCGACCACATTACCATTCCAGGCCACCTTCCTCTCTCTCTTCTCTTAGGTCAGCTTGGTCTACCAGCAACTTCACTGAAGCTTATGTGGACAGGATGATGAGGAAATTTCTTCTGACCCTTAGCCAATTGGGAGGTCTTCTGGTTCCAGCTACTGTCGGAGATAGTGGAACTACTTCTTCCCCTCATTTTTTAATGGCTTCTCTCAGATCAGAGCTGTTTTGATCTGTCTCTCATCCAGGATAGATCTGCACTGGAATTGAAACTCCATGCATCCTTGACTTTGAGTTCTTTGATGAAGTTGGCTTTGACCCTGTCTGAGCCATCTGAGTCTCGGAGCTGAACCATCAGTGTTGACTTTGACAGGTTAGGATTGGACCCAAGGTCTTCAGATACATTCCTCCTTCTAGGATCATTGGTGCTTGATGATTTAGCTCTGGCATCAGCTTTGGATCCCAGCTGAATGGCATGAAGCATTGAGCCAACTTCAGGAGTTTTGGCTTCCTACAGTGAGGCTCCCCATAATTAAGTCTTTTGAGAGAGTGCTTTCTAAACCTAGAGAGAAGGCTACGCCCTCGGAATCGGATCCAACCCTCCACATAAGATTTCACAGAATCTGCAGCCTACTCTTCTTGTCCCATCAAGGCAGGCAGTTTCCAAACTCCTTGAGTCATTCCTCCTAGGAGAAACTATGTCATCTCTCAAGTCTCCCCTGAGCAATCCACAGAAGAGGTACACAGAAATAAGTACAAAAGGAGGCACTTGGATTCTCCTGATGAATCCCTTACCACCAACACTGACTTTGATGAGGGAGAGAGCTCTCCCAGAACCCCCCCCTCTGATGACATCTCATTCAGAGAGATACTTGAACTTCTCAGACAGAAAGTGGGTTGGTCTTCCCAAGTGCCTTCTCTGGAAGAGTCAGCTTTCCTTGATGTTTTTGGTTCCTTCCCATCTATTTCTTGGCAGTCCCCCTGGCGGATGAGATGATAGACCTTATCTCTTCATTGGCATGGAAGGAACTTGGACACAGGTGAGCCTGTTCCCAAGAAACCCAACAAATTCTTTGTTGCTCCCAAAAACAGTCCCCATTACAGCAAGGGGCTTATGATAGATTCCATGGTAGTGGCCACAGCCGGTAAGAAAACTTGCAAAAGAAAGTTCCTGTGTCCATCAACCAAACAGGGTATTGCACGCATTGGACAGATTTACACCTCATCTACTTTTTCTGTGAGAGTGCTTAATTACTTGGCACATGTTATACATTTTCAGAGGGCTTTAACGAAGGAAATCACCAAATCTCTCCCATGGACCTTGTCTGCAGATCAAAAAAAGTCTATTAATTCACAGTTGGCTACTCTGTAGTCTTTATCCAAAGCTTCTGTGTGCCTTATTTCTAATGCCACAGATGGTAGCAGCAGATAAAGCAGCCAGCAGAGGTATTTCCAATAGGCAGACTGCTTGGATGTGGCTATGACTTTGCATATGATTTTAAGACATCCTTCATCAATGCCCCATAAGTTGGACCCTATATGATAGATCAATCTTTTTTTTTGGTCCCAAGGCTAAGGAGACTATCTCACGAAGTGAGAAAGACAGTAAATCCCCTATGTGCTGTAGGGATCAAATGCTCCACCCCTCATAGGACCTTCTCCTGAAGCCAGAAGGGAGGCAAGAGAATTTGGTTTTATAAATACCAGGGATTTACATCTGATTCCCATCCCCCAAGGCAGAGGGGGAAACTCTTATAATGGACGTCATTCAAGGGGCAGAGGTGGCCCGTAAAATCAAGGCTATAGAGGTCCTTTCTCAGAGAAACCTTTCCAGTGCTCCTGAACTTCTGACTGTCACACTTTGGAGACAGTTGGGGGTGCTTATCCCTGCACTTGGCAACCTGGATGTCCATCACTCAAGACAAATCTTTACAAAATATCTTTATCAGAGGGAATTTCATTCCTTTCCATAACCTCCCTCCATCCCAGAAAAAGATTCCTCAGTGTTCCACCCTCTCAAAGGGAAGAAGCCCCTTCAAAAATATGGAAGCTTTTAAGAAATTGAGTCATCTGAGAGGTCTCACCATACCAGAGAGCATCTGGAATTTAGTCAACATTCTTTTTAGTGCAGGACTTCCAAGATGGCTGCACATTGATCAGAAGCATAATTTTGGCTCTCCCATTGTGAAGACAGAAACTGAGAAAAAAAGAGTGCCATTGAAAATGTTTTTATTTTTGGTAAAATTCAGCTACTGCCTAGTAAATATACTGCTTGCAAAACAAAAACAAAAACACTGGCAGCCCAAACAAAACAAAGTGAGAAAACAACTTTAGCGTAAAATATATTTTAATCAATGCTTAGCGTAAAATATATTTTAATCAACGCTTTCGTCAAAAACACTTCTTCAGAAAGACAAATGTTTCACACACATCTTCCCATATAAATACTACAAGCAATCCAATGAAATAACTGCAACCAATAATTCAATTAAACAATTAAAACAATTAAAACAATAAACCAGTTAAAGCTAAATATTCAACACTATACTTATATATCACAGTATAAAACATTATTAAATGTATTAAAAATATTAAATAGTCAGTTTCCTGTGCAATGAAAAACATTTAATGTTGAGAACCTCATTTAAGCCTGGGAAACTATCTGCTGCAAGCTTGATTTGCCATTCAGTCTCTTTTCTCTAAACACTATTTTTAAGGTTAGCACCTCTCAAGCCTGTCTAACATGATCTAAAATAGTGAAAGTGAATTTCCTATAAGAAGCACATAACACAGAATACCTATAAAGAGAATTGTTTTCATCCTTTGTTCTCAATCCATAATAATGCTCTTTAATTCTCTTACTAAGGCTTCTAGTGGTCATACCTACATAAAATGCAGGACAACCAGAACATAAAGCTATATAAACAATGTTAGTTGTACTACAAGAGAATCTGCCTGGAATGCTAATAGTATGAGGTACATGGTCCAAAGTGCGATACAGCCCTTTGTGAATGTACCTACAAACACTGCAGCTGTTACATTTATAAAGTACATTTTTATTACATTCTATCTGAGGAGTTAGGGGAAATGCGAGGCATCATGGGAGATGGAGGAGCTTGAGGCTCGGATTATATGTCTTGTGAAGCAGATAATTCGGATCCGAAGACCCATCAGTGAGGAAGAATAAAATTGGACAACACAGATGCTAAGTTATGGTAAGTATATAAATTCTACTTTTGCAAGAAAAAGTGGATGAAAAAATAGCGGACTTATGTTGATTTTGTTAAACTTCTGGGTGGACTTTAAAGCATATACCCCACTTTATATCATTAATGTTTAGAAGGACACTGCAAGGGGGAAACTAACTGTAAATAAAACAATTTTTGTTATTAGTATTTATATAAAACATTTCATGACATAAACTGTATTTTACATACAGTAAAACATTTTTATGTAGTGTGTAGTCAGGGTGTATTTTAAATGGAGGGAGCAAGCCTTTTCAGTGACTTTTGTATATGCTAAAGATATTAAAGTAAACAACTACTTTTTATTGTAAGAAATATAGGTTTTAGAGTATAGCAAGAGACAAAAACAAGTTTAATGTTGCTATGGTGTGATCTTGGGCTGCTGGGGTGGGGGGGTGTTGTAAAAGTGTACTGATCATATTACATGTAGGACTGGGAAATTTTTTCTATTTATTTTACAAGGGTGAATGTCTAGATTACTACCTTTGTCTAAAGCTGTAAACAGGTGTTTTTGTAAGCATGTAGGTTTTAAAAATAAGACAAAAATGATTAAAGCCATAAAATGCTAAACTTCTTACAACTGCAAATATATCAGCTTGTTTGTTTTGTAATGGCAAATGTTCAGTAGAGTTAAGATGTCTGCAGCTGAGAACAGCTGTACATTTGTTCTGAGTGAAATTTATAAAGATTCATTGTTGCGTGCATTTCTGTGTAGACAAACTGCATGTGCAAGCAGTTAATCTTGAAAATTTTTGAGTATTCTTTGCTGAGGGAACTGCAAAATTTAAAGCTACAATGGCAAGCAGTTTAGAGGAAAATTGAGTTTGAAGTTATGGGAAGTGAATAAGTGGCAACAACCTCCCTAGTAGCCTTATTACATTAATGCAGTTAATAGAACAGTGTATGTTTAGTTTTGTTTAAAGATAGCCAGTGCACTGGCATACTAGCTGTTTTTCACCTCTAGGAGGAGAAAAGAGATTAGAAGAAAGTAGACAGCAATCGGTGTTAAGTGGAAGCACAGATTTAACATGCGCTTTATTATGTATAATCTTAATTTTAGGTTAGATAATGCCTATAGGTGCAGACATCAATCTGGGGCAATCCTTCCCTACTGGAGGGTTAAACTTCATGTTTTGAAGGTATACATAGTTTTGTGTATTAGTTCCACGTTAATATCAGATGGTGTGTTTTGTATTTAGTTTCTTAGGGCTTTCATTAAAATAAAAAGTCTTGAAAAATGTGACATAGGTTCAAATGGAGATGAGAAGAAACAAAAGCAAAAGCTGTTAATGCACATTCAAAAAAAACTGTTGTGTATAATAGGTGGGAGCAATAGCTTTTTATCTTGATGTCTCTGTTGTTCATATTACCCTGGAATTTGAATGGCCTTACAGGCATAGATAAAAAGGAAAGAGTATTGCATTATATTAAGAAATGCAGAATGCAAATAGCAATGCTGCAGGAGACACATTTGGAAAGAAATGAGCGTGTGAATTTGACAATGAGAGAATTTCAGAATGGCTATTCAGCAGAATATCAGGGAATGTGGAAAAGGTGAGTAATTATATTAATTGCTAGAAGAGCTCCAACAGTGATAGATGGGGGGGGGCAAAATGGTAGAAATGTATTAGTAGGGGCTCTTGGCAAGAGAATAGGATTACAATGACATGTATTTATAGTCCACTGAAAACTGCTGTTATGGAGCTTAAGAAACTGTTGAGAAAACTAGTTATCTTTCAACAGGTAATATTATTTATAGGTGGGGAATGGAATTTGATTTGCAATGGTGAGGATGTATCAGGGGGACATAGAAGGGATAATATAAAAAAGGAAGGTAGATTTTTGAAGAAATTTATGAAAATATTTATTATGGAATATGCGAATCCAGTAGTAGAAACTCGGACAGAATTTACATATTATTCCCCAAGGTACAATAACTGGGCTAGATGAGGTAGAAGTTGTATTTCACAGGAACTTGTGCATTTAACTGTAAGTTTTGACACACATCCAATACCTATTTCTGATCACGCACCAATACAGACTAAGAGAAAGTGCAGGGTAATGAAGCACAAATAAGACACTGGTGCTTTCCCACCTACCTGTTAAAAATAGAGGAATTTAAGGAATGAGTAGTAGAAGTTATTCGACAGTTATTAGAGAAGATAGAAATATCTTAAGAGGTTATAGCTAGTGACTGGGAAAAAATGAAAGTGGAGTTTAAAAATAGGGTCTAAATAAAAGAGAAAGATATATGGTTAAGAAGTAATAGAAATGACTTAGAGGGCTCGTTAAGAAATAATAGAAATTACTTAGAGGGGCAGACAAAGGTTAACGTTTTGCAGAATAAGGGGAATCTCACAGAGCAAGAAGAGGAGCAAATGCTGAGTGCTAAAGAGAAAACAAGGGAGTATCTGGATAATATGCCATCATTACTAAAGGTTTTGCATCCAGGAAGAAAGAGGTCATTGTCTCCCTCTACTCTTCCCTTATTAGGCCAATCATCGAGTACAATGCCCCATTTGGCATGTACCTCACTAGACACCTGCAACAACTGGAGAAGCCACAAAAGTACCTCACAAAGAGGATCCAAGGCTATAAATACTTGTCCTATATGGTCAGACTCAAAAAACTCCAACTATTCTCTGTCTCATATCGCCTACTTAGAGGCAATCTCTGCTTGACTTACAAAGCCATGTCTGACCCAGTTCTGTTAGAAATGCTACATCTAAAGAAATCCCAACCCCCCTGCACCACATGCTTCAGAGACCTCAACCTCATTACCACAATCAACAGAACGTACTGGAGGGGCAGGTTCATAACCCAGAGACTGCCCATGCTATGGAATAGACTTCCCTTGCATGTCAAGCAGAACACCTCACTGACCCTCTTCAAGAGAAATCTTGATGAGTGGATGGGAAATAGAAAATTCACCCCGGGGATACCTCTAGTGGCTGCACTTGACAGAGGCACTGGGAAGTAAGGTCGGGTGGCACGATGCCAGGGTAATCCTATGGCTAAGCTTGTAAAGGCCCCAGGGCCATTAGCCTAGTACACACCTGTGAACCTATGCATGAGTTTGGAAAGACTGCAGTCAAGCAATTATTTTTTGATAACAACTCCAGAGCATAAAAACTTTTAGTGCAATGATTGAGGCAACAGAACATTGAAGGGGGTTGTCGCTAAACTTAGGGAACCTACAACAAGAAAAAATAACCACTGATCCGGTAGAGGTTTTAAAGATATTCTGGAAATGTTATGAAAATTTGTATAAAGGAGAGAAATGTGGAAATCAAAAAAGATTACAAATGGAAATATTTATGGAAGACTTAATTATGCTAAGGTTAGATCTAGACAAGGCTCAACAACTAAGAGTTAAGATAAGAGGTGATGAGATAAAAAACACTGCTGTGTAATCAATTTTCAGGCAAGTCTCCAGGAACAGATGGTATTCCTGTGGACATTTGTAACTTATGAGGGAAGAAAGTCATAAAGATCTGGAAGATTTTGTTTGAGTATTTTAAAAGGAGGGCAAGCTCCAACATCTTGGAAGAAAATGTGGTGGCTGTGTTATCTATAAAATGGCAAAGATCCTTCGGACCCAGCTTCAGAGACCCATTTCAATTTTAAACCACAATTACAATGTGTTTATGTATATACTACCTTAAAAAATGGCAAAAGTATTGCAAAAATTGATAGATATGGATCACTGTGGTTTGTGGAGGGGAGACAAATATTCGACATTAGTAGAACAATAATGATCCAGATGGAAACAGAATATATGAAAATTCCTCTTTTGTTGGTGGTTCTTGATGCAGAGTGAGCATTTGACAGAGTAACCAAGGATTTTATGAGTAGGGCATTGGAAGCATTTGCATTCCCTGATACAGTTCATAGGTTGGTACTAGGCTATCAGCCCTAGGGCCTATACAAGCCTAGCCATAACAATTCCCTGACTGTTTCTTCCCACACTATTTACTTCCCTGGACCCCTGTCTAGCAAGGTGACTGACGTGATCCCCGGGGTGAATTTCCTTTCTTCCTTCCAATCGTCAAGGTTCCTTTTGAAGAGGGCCAAATAGGCACTCTGCTTGACATGTATGGGCAATCTATTCCAGAGTCTGGGGAGTCTCTGGGTCAGGAACCTATCCCTCCAACATGTTTTGTTTATTGTGATCTGCTTTAGGCCTGTGATTCTTTTAGTGAGGTATTTCTGTAGCCTTTCCAGTTGTTGCAGATGTCTTGAGAGGTACATACCAAATGGGGTGTTGTATTCTATAATGGGTCTAATGAGGGATGAGTACAGTGGGACAATGACCTCCTTTTTTCTGGATGAAAAGCCCTTAGTAATGAGGTAATAAAGCCAACAAAGGTCTGACCCATTAGTATTGATGTATCTCTAGAAGTGCCTGTTCATCCTCTGGCTGAGTGGAGTGGATGACAAAAGAAGCGAGAAGAGGTATTAAACTTGTTTGTGAGTTAGAAGGACACACTTATTTAGTCGGTGGCTGTCTCTAGACAAACTGGAAGTAAGTCTGACCCCTCCCAATTAAGGGAATCCTCTGAAAGTCACTGCTGCATGAAGCTGAATCCCTTAAGAAAACTTATACCACCTATAAAGATTGAGGAGATAATTCCTGGACCCCTGAATAGATTGCACTCTGTAAATAGAAAATCAAGCAAGCCATAAATTAAAGGAAAGACAAATGGAAAAAAATGAGAGTAAAACCAAAGCCAAAAGGAAAAAAAAATATTGGAGGCAGATGAGTGCTGTTATTTCCATGCCAAACTATAACATTATCAGATTAGACAGAGCCAAAAAAAGTTGTCATAGTTGTTATTTTCTACAGAAATACTAGATATCTCCCTTTCTCCCACATCCTCCTGTCTAACTATGAAATTATAGTAACTCTGGTAAAACTAAACACTTATAAGAGCATCACAATCAAGGGTATATACATACACCCAGGTAACAATGCTAAAACACTGGAAGATCATTAAAAATCCCTTACAAAAGCATAATATTGGATGACGTTAATCTAAATTTGCTAGCCATGCAATCAGAAATTCCAACTAATAATGTACATATGTACAGATTCACTCAACTTGTATCCACATGAACGTCATATAACAAAACCACAGCCAGACGGTCGACCCCTGGCTGGATCTTAATTTCCTCTCCAGATAAAATATTGTCCCATGGATCTCTGTCAGACTGCATAATTGATCACTTAACAATCTATATCATAAGGGTACCAAAGCAACAATCCCAAAAACATCATTATAACCTAGTAAGAAAACTTACTACTTTTCATAAGGACACTTATTAATATACTACATCTCCTTAACTGAGAGTCACTAAATGATGATGCTGTCTCTAAGTTCAATAAAATCTTCCTAAGTGTTCTAAACACTCCCCCCCCCCCACACACACACACACATACACAGAATTAGGAGTCAAAGCCAACCCTGTCTCATGGCTTTGCTTATCAACTAAGTAGCTCATGAAATCAGGAGACAAAGCATGTAATGTCTGGACTGCTTCCAGTTTACTAGTACATATACAACTAAGAAACCTAAGGAAACAACTTATCACCAAAGATAGAAAAGTCTATTAGTCAACCAGTCAAAACATGCACACTGATAATCCAAAACTGTTCTGGGCCTCCATTAGTAAGCTATTAAATAAGGGACAATCTATACAGCTAACAGCAAACACAAAGAAACAAAATACCACAGCCAGCTAATTCAATAACCGCTTTATACAGATGCACAGTCATTAACTGACCAGGTGGCTAGTGTCTCTACTCAATTAAATAACTTCCTTCAATTTTTCTCCTTCTAGCCAGTTCCCACAGATAGTTACATCCTATTACAACTGCCCCTAACAGTCTACGTAGCGAATATCTTAAAACAGCAGCTGAGGCTGTTGCATAATCAATTTCAGTTCTGATAAATAACCCCATATATGAAAGTAAAGTTCCTTCGCTGTGGAAAAATTAATTCATTATTCCACTGCTCAAAGGTGGAATCAATACAGATCTTTCCAATTATAGTCCGACTGCCATCTTATCACCCCTAGCAAAAATATTAGGAAAAAATATTAATACACAACTTCTCACCTATCTAATAGATAACCATCTTCTGTCTTAAACCAATCATGGCTTCTGTCCTCAATACAGTACAGCTACCACTTTGCTGTATTTTGTTAATGCTGTCAACACCAATACAAATTCCGGAATCCTAATCTCCTGTGTCTTCCTAGACTTACCAAAAGCTTTTGATACTGTCTACCACCAGAAACTCTTATATACGCTCTCATCTTAGGGCTCATCAACTGTTTACATAGCTACCTCAAACAGAGCACTAGCAGTGAAATGGAAAAATGATTTCTCTACTTTCTTGCCTGTAACTGTTGTTGCCCACGGGGATCTGTACTAGGCCCCATGTTTTTCAAGATGTTCATCAATGACCTCTACACTGCTACAACAAAAGCTACACTAGTTCAGTACACTGACTCAACCCAAATGTGCTCTACCAAATCTTCCACTAAGTTCCAAGACCATGAGCTGCAATCTTTCTCATCGACTGAAACATGGCTAAATAATTCACATCTACTACTGAACCTCAAAAAATGAAATTACTGGTCTTTACCACAAAACAGATCTCTACCAAACAACATATTCACCATTGGGTTTACTATCAACATTCCAAAGTTAAAAAAAGGTGTTCATATTATGTTATCGAAAGATAATGTAATCGAATGATCAAAATGTCAAAATGGCAGCATTTTGAAGCTTGCATTTTGGGAGGCTGCGTCCATCCCCCCCTGCTAAATATATATTCCAACTCCGAGATCGCACTACAGTGAGGAAAGGGCAAATATTCCAATCCTCACTGTATTGCGATCCCACAATGCGATCTTCTAAATGCTGCCATTTCGAAGTTTTGATCGTTTGATTACATTATCTTTCGATAACTTAATAGGAACCCAAAAAAAGAGGCATATTTAAAATCAAAAGTCAAAGTCAAATGCCTGCATATTAAGTAGGTATAAATGTCAAATTTCTTGAATGATTTCAGCAGAATTGACATTTATGTTAAATATCAAACATGATGTCCATGTAGGTGCAAAGGTGAGCTGAAGTCATACACTGGAATTCACGTTTTAGCAGGCGGGGAAGGCCCCCTGCATCCACCTTCCAAACTATATATTCCAACTCCAAGATTGCACTACAGTGAGGGAAGGGATAACGTTCCTAATCCTCACTTGGCTGTGATCTGTGTTCTTAACATTGAGCACATATCAGCGAATACACAGTGGCATTCGCTGATATGGCCTCATGCTCAGTTAACATTTGGAAACACTGGAATCAGCCAACTAACGTTCGACATTCCTGTGTTCACCAAACCATTTATTCTAAATTTTGATAGTA
Source organism: Protopterus annectens (assembly GCF_019279795.1). Classification (NCBI taxonomy): domain Eukaryota; kingdom Metazoa; phylum Chordata; order Ceratodontiformes; family Protopteridae; genus Protopterus; species Protopterus annectens. The sequence goes on from NC_056737.1 coordinate 165,469,905, forward strand.
AACCCACCATTGCTTCAATCACCATGTATCACAAATATCTAAAAAACTCATCAGAAATTTGGTACATTATACAGAGTAAAACCTACTTCACTGATATAGCCAGAAGACGTATAGGCTCTACTTTTTAACTGTCATCTCTCCTCTATGATACTCCAATTTTCACAAACCTTCAAGGGTCATAACTGTCCAAACTTGAGCAATGTTATAATGAAACAGCCAAATTTGTAATAAACTATAACAACGGAAAACACCACTGCCTAGTCTCAGAGAATTAAACTGCTTAGAAGTACCACATCACTTGTCTCTCTCTCTCTCTCTCACTCAGCTAACTACAATACACAGACTTCTCTTTAGGCCAGAAAATTGCCCAGCCTTTAACAGCTTAATACAGCACTACTCCCCATTAGAATTTTAGTTGCTAGAGAAGAATCATTAATCACTATAAACACATCATCTAACACTGCAGGCGATTTTCTTTATTCAAATAATGTTGATACACTATGGAACTACATCCTACTACCACTAAAATCCATTTGGAATGCAAAATCATGTAAATTACAACTAAAAACTTAATCTGTCATTTCATTGTATCTGCTCCTGTATATCTCTAGGACAAATACCACTGTTGGATTCAGCTTTCCATCTTGTCGAACTTTTTCTCTTCATTCAGAGTCCTATGCCCCACAACAAGACTTCACCAATACTTGAATATTTCACTATCATCTTCTAGCTATATACATAGTTTTGTGGCATTGTTCATCAGCCTAGCTCTGTTCTTCTAGTATAACCTTTATCATAGGATCATAGGAAGTTACTAGGCTATTGGTCCTGAGGGCCTTATAAGCCTAGCCAAGAGTTTAGCCCATGTTTACAAGTACTTTTCACAGGCAAACAATTCCACAGACAACAATGTCTAAGCTTCTCCAACACACTGACAGGAATCCAAGATCTCAAACTTGTCTCATAGTAAAAATATCTAGGACCATGCCAGAACTGAGGGAAAAAGTTATCTACTGTTGACCAAGTTAGTTTTAGCAGGCTGACAGTCAGGACTCTGGAGCCCCCCGCCTTTAAGCAGTTTCTTAAACAAAACAATCAATAAAAAAGGACACAAGATTCAAGCATACTGAAGAAAAAGTACAACCGCAAAGAAAATTAAAGGGGCAGAGAAATTGTAAAAGTTGTGTAGGAAAATAGGTACTTAACTGCATAAAAGTACTGAAAATAAGAAAATGACATGTTAAATCAGAAAAAGAAAAATAACATTGGTTGCTAAAGGGTTGTAGTGGGCAGATTTGGTTAGGAAGGAGTGGGAGGTATTTAGAAAAACAATAATGGAGTAGAGGAACAGAATGATATATAAAACATATAATTTTCCATTTCCTATACCTTGTTTTGACAATACATATCAAAAACTTTTGCATGGAAACAATAGTTACCATAATTTTTCCTAAGTTTCAAGAGATCTATATATCCACTCAAGCTACTAACTTACATAAGCAAAGCACTAGTTTGATACATTATCCAAAGAATGGCACCTCAGGAGTGCTGCCGCCCCATTTTTATTGCACTTGCAGTTTCAGTACTGAAACATGAATGGATAAATGTGGCATGGGGACAAAACTTCGTATTCTGACCATTCCAGCAACGGCAAGTCTGCTACACAATTTCGTTATAATGTAAATAAAAATTCAATATGATGCAGTGTATGTACTTGCCTCTGTAATTTCTCCGACATGTTAGCAATTACATGGAATGCAGAATGCCCAATATTCTGAGCTATTTAATAGAGATGCAGTCAAATAGCTGTGCAACAAAATATTGCCCGTGGATGTGCTATGTTACTGAACATTTGTGAAGAACTTAGCCCTTACTTGTACAGGTGATTTTTTTTTTTTGCAAGAAATCACTGTGGCTCCAGTTTCTCATTATGTGGCAGAAGGATTCCTTTATTCAAGAAGATTTCTGCCATCTTTTAGTTTGAGTGACCATGAAGTTGGTAAGTTTGAGGGGTACTGGGGAAATTGCTCCCCTGCAAAAAAACAAACGTTTTTTACTGTTTTTTTACATGGCAAGGGTGCTTAGTGTGCATCCTGTTGCCAGATTATTCAGTATTCAAACTTGCATGTTCAATTTTTTTTAATGTTAAAGTTTTACTGGTACAATGTACACATTTGTTTTAATTGACACTAGCCCACACACACATACATGCGAGTATACACACACACACACACACACACACACACACACACACACACACACACACACACACACACACACACAATTATATAGAGATAAACACACACACACACACACACACACACACACACACTTTTACAATGCTTACTGCCAACCATAAAATCACAACTACAGAATAAAGCCTCAAAAACCTATAAAACATGACCTAAAACCAGAAATGCATTAAGATAATAAAATCTTAAAACCCCAAAAGGTTGGATTTGTTCCTTGCTTGGATTATAAAAAGACAAATGCAGGCATTATAAAAAGAGGGTTCCATCACAGATGCCCTTTATCAGGGCATACCTTTATACTCAGAAATTTGATGAGAAGAACGCTATAATACTTCTGCACACTACTACACTACCCACTTTTTTTTTCTAACACTTTACCTCAACTCAGTTAAACAGGACTATAATACTACAAATATGCATTTCTAATGCAGTGAAATGAGTGACCACATCATCTGCTACAATTCATGAAATTAGATGGATTTATATAGAAGAGATTTAATCATTCATTGCCACCACTTAATCAGTCAATACCCTAACTTCCAGGCTGCATCCAATGAAATCAGCAGAAGACAATCCCAGGTACTCTGTCTGAACTTCCTCCAGTATAAATTTCACCATGGGCCTATTCAAAACAGCTATAGGCATTTCCCTCAACCCAGACAAACAAAAATACAATTACTGCAAGATGGCAGACAGATTCATAGGTTCATAGATTACAGGTTCATAGATTTGTACTAGGCTAACTGCTCTTCTGGTCCATTTATGCTTAGTCAATTACCCCATGCGAGAATCAAACTCTCCACCTTGTGTCTGTAAGGTAAACCCTTAACCATTATGCCAGCGTCCCACCCGCTGACCCAAATACATATTATATACATATATGCACACACACACACACACACACACACACACACACACACACACATAAAATACAATGCAATATATGTACATACATACACACACACACACACACACACACACACACACACACACACACACACACCACACACACACACACACATACACACACACACTCGCATGCATGTGTATGCATGGGTGAGATCTCTCAATATAATAAAACTGATGTAAGGTAACACTGCAAGTTCGTGTTTCAGCAAACAAATGCAAGGACTAAAATCTGATTGTGAAGTTCAAACTATTCTAACCATCATATAAGGAAATATAATCTTACAAGACAGTTATAAATCATTAGTTAAAAATTGTAATAAGGGTCACACAGAGCTGTAACACGAACTGTGCATTTCTTGCATTTTAATTAAAGTGAGAATCATTTGCATTCATATGTCTTATCCCAAAAATTGCCAAACATCTCGGCTGCTCTGCAGTGCACCTCATCAAGACTGTTCTCATGTGATGTACCCAGATGGCACATTCACAGTATTCCTTTTAAAGACAGCTGCAAACCAAAGGTTGTTAGTGGTTTGAATAAAAAAACATTAAACCTGGTACAGGAAAATTAAATTAATACTAACCAGCTTTTCTCAAGTGTAGGGGTAGGGAGACTTGCACTTCCAACAGTTCCCAAAAGGAGGAAAATATATGATAAACATATGTTTGTACATATGTATGTATACATTTATGCGTGTGTGTGTATAGATCTGCTTTATACACCACCTCAACTACAGTATTAATATATTCTGCCCTACTTAGCTCTTTCCCTCACCTCCATTTCTTTGAATTATTGAGCACTAATCACACAATCTATTATCTATTAGACAAACCTACAAATAACAGCTCTTTAAATGGTTAATGTTCAACATCCACTATAAAAAAAAAACTGTTCAGCAACCACTAATGCATAAGTGTCTTTTATACTATAATAGCTTACCTTTAAATTCATGTGAAGTAATCTTATTAGCAAACGAGTGTGGAATTCTTAATGTATATTACTTAATATATATTCATGTATATTCCTAATTATGCAATGACTACTCATTATTATTCAGAAACATAAATCCGGTCTGTGAAGCACCAAAAAAAAAAAAAAAACAATGGAGATTCTCTTTCCTCCTTTGCTTCTGTTGAACAGCTGTGATGTACTGTGTAAGCATGAGAACATAAATCCCGTACATCAGCAAATGTGGAAGATCAGTAAGGAGAAACACTAGAGCACCGTTGTACAAAGATATTATTTAAGACAGATAAGCAATTTCCTTCTTAAATACTTTCCTTGTATAATAGTAATAACCCACTCATGAGTGTGGGTACTGCTGGATTTACCCACATCCAGTCATGGACTGTTGCTTAAATGTCTGTTTAAAAATGTTTGTGATATGTTGGAACTTTTCTTCTCAGGCCTCCACTACAAAGGAGATTTTGACTAAATCCAGTCAGACAAACCTGGTTAAAAAATAAATAAATAAATAAATAAAATAAAAGAAGTACTAAAAATACAACACTTGTGCTGCTATCCTTTAAATAAAGCAAAAATCTGCTGGCTACATCAGTATGAATTATTTGGAGGACGTGGTGGTTGCCAACAAAGAATGGTGCATAAAAATTGGACAGCTTTGTACCAGAGTGTCTGTGATAAGGTAAGAGCAAATCACTGGTTTGTAGTCAAGTGTTGCTGACATATAGTTTGAAACCATTTTTGGAATTAATGAGTCTGGCTCTAGTTCTCATCAAACTGGAGTAGATGATGCTGAGGGGCAGAAATCGAGTATTGTCCATAGGTGCTTACTAGGGTGACGGCTCAAGAGCCATTTTAAGCCTAGCCAACATTACCCCAAATTTACCAAAACATTGCTGACATGTGTCAATACCCCAAGGAATTTTATGATTATGATATACATATAAAGTGTTCACAGCCTGCCTGTCTGCATTAGGGACCCAACAATTATAGTAAGAATTAAAAATAGCAAAAATAAATTGTTAAAAACAATAACTTGTCCAAAGAAGTGGAGGCTTACAGGAAATAATCAGGTGCAAGAAAGAAAATTGGTTAACTAAGAGCAATTGAAACTATATGAACTGCACAAAGTACTGTATATCCTTGCAAGCTGAATTTAGATAACCAAGTTTAAAAATATTAAGACCAGTCAGAGAACCCAACTTCCAAGATGACTGCACACTGAGTAATATCTTAATTTCATCTCCCCCAGTGTGAAAGCAGAAACTTAGAAAAGAGAGCCAGTGAATTTGTTTTTTTTTTGTTTGTTTTTTGTTTTGGTAAATTTTAATTACTGGCTAGTAAGTACACTGCCTGGATGCCAGCAAAGAAGGAATTTTGAGAATCTGAAAGAAACTCAACCACAAAAGGTGAGGAGAAAATACTGGCTGGGAAGAATCCTGCAACTGTTCAGCAAAAAGCAGTTCAAGCTCCAGCTTTGGTGCAAGACATGACTTCCAGTAATCTAGAGGAAAAAAATCAAATGTGCTCATTGAAGCACCAAAGGAGTATATCAACTCAAATAACAAAAGACTGGAAAAACTGGAAGAAGTTTTAAAGTGCTCTTCAGATGAGCTGATAAAACTGCAAAACGTAGAGGTCAGAATGAAGAAAAGGCTGACTAAATATGAGACTGTTCAAGAAGAGATGTTTCAAAAAATGGTAGAGTGAGAGGATGGAGCACGTAGGTAAAATCTGAGATTTTCTGCTGTACCAGAGAAATTGGAAGGAAAAGATTGTATTAATTTTATGAAAGCACATAAAAGCAACCGGACTGGTATTCCATAGCGGGAGTTGTTAATTAAAAGGGCACATTGTGTGCATGCTCTAAACTTGACCGTGAAAAAGCAGCTAAAATCTCTAATAGTAAATATGCAATCCTACCAGCAGAAAGAGTTGATTTGGACAAAACTGTGGGCAGAAGTACAATGTACTACAAGCTGGAGACAGTAGAGTGTTTGTGGGAAATTACTCACTGTATATCAGGCAGAAAATGGGTACATTTATTCCAGCTGTCATGAATGTCAAGAAGCAGATGTGAGATTCAAGGTCAGCTATCTTCAGAATATTTTTTTCTGGAGGGTCAAAGTCATTTTGTGATGCAGAACATGCTAAGGAGGAAATACAAATGTTTGTCCAAGAAAAAGTGAACTATCATGCAGAAAGGGATTCTGCTCCTTCTGATAGTGAAGCTCGTAGAGAGACCATTCCCATGAAACATTCCTCATTGTTCCATAGGAAAATGCTTGAGAGACAGAAAAAAGCACAGGAGTTGAGTAGAATCAGGAATATATAGAAATCGAACCAGAGGCTGGAGTTGGTAGATGGAAATCAACAGGAAGAAAACCAGCAACTCGGAAGTTAATGAATAAATGTGAAATTAAAAAGTATCATTCACATTAGTGAAATATTGGTAGAACATTCAAATCTGGAAATATAGGACTTTTCTAATGTTGTTAAACTTGTAACTGACTCCAAAGCATATGCCCTACTTCATGTCATAAATGTTTGGAAGAACATTAAGGACAGTGGAAGAAGATGGAAAGAAGTACCAATAAGTAAAACAGTTTTTATTCTTAACAGTGTTTTTATTAAACATGATATGTACTGCATGTTATACGGTAAAGCTGTTTCAGTTATTAAGTAAATACGTGTTCTTTTTTCCCCTTCTTTCTTTCTTTCTTTCTTCTTGTTCTGTTTTAAAAATTGGAGGACTACAATGTAAAAAGTGAAGAAAGTCTGGATAAAAGAGATTGATATGCATTTTCTTACTTTTCTTAGGGGAATGACTGGATTAAGGCCTTTGGCTTGAACTAACAGGTTTTAAGTAGAAGCAAGTACATAAAAAAAATTGAATGTAATGAAAAGTTTTCCTTTAGCATATAAATGTTCACAGTGCGACATGTGATGCTTATTGCTGAAGGCAACTGTGTTTGTGGTTCTAATGTTTCTGTGGAGACAAGCTGATAAGGGCAATAAAATCAGTAGAATTTTTTCTTTCAGCGGTTAAAATATAATGTTTTCTAAATGCATTCAAGTTGTTTTCTACATCTGGGAGTAGAATAAAGATACAACAAAAACAAACAGCATTTAGTGCACATAGAAGCACAGACTGTACCATGCATCTTACCATGGATAACCTTCATTATAGGTCAGTTCAAGCCTGTGAGTGCAGCTGTCAGTCTGGGGCAGTTGTACCTATTTAAGAGGGTTAAATTTCATTATTTGAAGATCCATATAGTTGTGTGTGTTTATATTTAAGTTAGTAAGTTATAGGGGTGTTCTGTGGTATGTTTGTTTTTTGTGTGTGAGAGTTTTTATTAAAACAAAAATTCTTGTAAGATGTGACATAGGTTCAAATGGATATGACAGGAAACAACTGTATAAAAGATCAGTATGCCAAATGTTAGCATGTGCATGTAACACAAAAGCTGAAACTAGACATTTAAAAAGCTGCTGTACATGTTAGGTTTGAGTAATGATTTCTTACCATAATGGCAACACTTTCTATATTATTTTTGAATGTGAACGGTCTCATGTATATACAAAAAAGAAAGAATAGTGGACTTTATTAAAAATGCAGTGTGCAAATAGCTATGCTACAGGAGATACATTTGGAAGGAAAGCATGCACATTTGTTAAAGAAAAGATTTCTGGATGGCTATTCAGTGGAATATCTGAGACAAAAAAAAGTGGACTAGTTATATTAATGACTGGTGGAGCTTCATTAGCTATAGAATAGGGAAAAAAGATAATGGTAGATTTGTGGTAGTAAGGAACTGTTGGCAAAGGGGGAGGATTACACTGGCATGTGTTTATATTCCACCTAAAACTGCTGCAATGGAGTTTAAAAAACATCTAGGAGAAATACTCTTGCTTTTAACAGAGAATATAAGTTATAGGTATGGACTGGAATTTGATTTGCAACAGTGAAGTTTTATCTGGGGGGTGAAGAGGGGAAAATATAACAAATGAGGGTAGATTTTTGAAGAAATGTATGAAAATATTTGGTATGGAAGATGTGAATTCAGTAGCAGGAGCGTAGAGAGAATTTGCATGTTATTCCCCAAGGTACAAAAACTGGGCTAGGCTAGACAGAAGTTATATTTTACAGGCACATGTGCATTTAATTAAAAGTTTTGATATGCATCTGATAACTATTTTAGGTCATGCACCAATAAGAAAATAAAAATAACTATTTTAGGTCATGCACCAATAAGAAAATAAAAATGCAGGATAATGCAATAAAAATGAGGCACTGCTGTTTCCCCACCTATCTGTTAAACAGAGAGGAGTTTGTGGAATGGGTGGTGGAGGTTGTTTGGGAGTTATTGTGGATGATAGAAATTTCTTCAGAAAATATAGCTGAAGAGTGGGGTGAAGTGAATGAAGCTAGGGTGGAAATAAATGAAAAAGAGATATGGTTAATAAGGAACAAGAGTTGCATAGAGGGACTGACATGGGTTGAAGTGTTCCAGAATGGGGGAGTCTCTCGGAATGGAAGGGGTCTCAGCTGCAGACTGTTGAAGAGAGGATAGGGGACTTCCTCAATAATATGCATGGGTTTGGAGGGATAGCCATTAAGCAACTGTTTTATGATGATAACTCAGAGCACAAAAACTTACCTTTTAGCATGGCAGCTTGGTCAGCAGAAAATGTAGGGGGTTGTTCCCAGGCTTGGGAAGGCTATGACAGGGAAGGTGACTAGAGATCTTGTGGAGGTATTGGAAATATTTCAGAAAGTATGTGTAGGGCAGAGAAGTGCGGAAGTCAAGAAAATGTACAAATAGATGTGTTTATGGAGTAGTTAAATGTACTGGTGTTGGGGTTAGATAATACTCAATTACTAACAGCTAGAAGATGAAGTAGAAGTGGTAATGCATAGCTAGTCTACAGGAGTGGTCTATGGAAGTGGATGGTGTTCATGTGGAGATTTGGAGGCTGAGAGGAAGGAGGGTGGTGGAGATATGAAGGGGTTTTTTACCAGCACCAACATCCTGGAAAAAAGTTGAGGTGGCTGTAATACCTAAGGAATGTGAAGTTCCACTGGGTCCAGCTTCATATGGACCCATTTTGATTTCCAACCATGATTGTAAAGTATTTATATCTGTAATGGCATGGGGAATGTTAAGGGTGATGTTAGGATTGATGGATGTGGATCACTGTGGTTTTGTTGAGGGCATCCAAGCATGTCATGATATTGATAGAGCAGTTATGATCCAGAGAGAGGCGGAATGTAGGAGAAGGCCACTGTTGTTGGTGGATCTTGATGAGAACAGGGCATTCAGCAGAGTGGGCTGAGATTTTCTGAGTGGAGCGATGGAGGGATTTGCATTTTCTGACAAAATAATAAGGTTAATTAGGAGGGTATATGAGGGATCAGAGGTGAAAATTAAAGTGGGTGGGTTCCTGTCATTTAAGTTCTGTTTGAACAGAGGAACCAGGCAGGGATGTCCTCTTTCCCCTTTGTTATTTGAGATTTTTAGAACCATTAGCAAAGAAAATAAGGGAGTCATGAATTCAAGTATGTAATTTGTATGGTAATCAAGAAAAGTTAATTTTATTTGTAGATGATATTCATTTGTACCTGATTAAAAAAAAAAACAGAAAAGGACATTTCAGTGTAGTGGAACATTCTGAGATAGTTTTAAGTCTTTTTGGGATACAAAATTAATGAAGATAAAACAAAGGGAATAACTGTAAACTATGCACCTAGTCACAAATTGGTTCAGCAATACCCATATTTATGGGGAAATTATAAAATGAAATACTTAGGAGTATGGGTTAAAAATAATTCTGTTATGGCAGCTAAGGATATGTGGGAAGAGACTAAACAAAAGACAATGCAAAAAATGAGAAACTGGAAACTGTTTCATGTATATGGATAGCAAGATTCAAGCTGTGTAAATATTTTTAATCCATTTAGATTTACACACAGGTCAGGCATATTTTTATTAACCAGAGGAGAAGTTGTGGATAGCAATTAGTAAAGAGTTGAAGGATTTTATCTAGAAGGAGAAAATGGCAAGTGTAAAGTGGGATAAGATGATCCTTCTATTAGAATGAGGTGGTTTATGATTACCCAATTAAAAGGGGCATTTCAGAGTTAAACAGTTATGGTTCCAATACATAGCACAAGCTGAAAGCTGTAATTTAAAGTGGAAAGGGATGATGATGAAACAGTGGAGAAGCTTAGGAAATAATAAAAATAAATAATAAATAAGGAAAGAACGGGATTTTGGATTCAGATCCTTAAGGAGAATAACAATAACTATACATAATATTATATTCATTAAGTAGCAGAAAATATTTTAAAAAGTAAGCCAACATGGGAATGGAGAAAGGAGATTCTGCTTATAAGGATGACGGGAATTATTTTATACAGAGCGTAGGCAAAAAGGGGCTGGAATTTGCTGTTGAAAAATGGCAAAAGAACTGATGTATTGGGAACATATAATTAGAGAGGGAAAGATAACAGAATGGGAAGGGGCCAAGAATTAATTTGGACTGCAGGTTAGAGATTGCTTTCCCTGTCAAGGACTGATATCAGAGTATAGGCAAAGAGAGAGGAATAAGGGAGTCCTAAGTAAAAGACCAGTACTGGTAGAATTTTTATTAAAATGTAGAACAGAAGCTGCTGCTAAATAGGATAATTAGTAGGGCATATAAAATATTGCATGATAACTATGGGAATCAGTCAGAGGAGGTTAAAAGGGATTGGGAAGAGATTGGATAAGCAATTCACAATGAGACAATGGGAGGATATATGTATGGGTTCCAATTATGCAATAAAGTCTAGAGGATTTAGGGTCTTTGCTTGGAAGTCTTTGCACTGGTATTTATATACCCCCAGTAGACTTCAAAAAAATTTTCCTCAGATTGATTGCAAATATTGGAGGTGTGATGGGGAAGAAGGAAGTAATTGGGGACATAGTTTTTTGGGAGTGGAATGAAACTAGAATACTGTCAGAAATACTGGGTGAACAAATGGTGTAACTAAGGAAATGATCTTTTGAGGTGTGATACAAAATCGGAATTGCCTAGACATAGTAAGGCACTGTTGAGCTTAATTCTAGTAGCTACCAAAAAAGCAGTTAATACTAAAGGAAATCAAAGTCTAAACCAACCACACTAGAAGTAGTGAATATAGTAACAGAGAGAAAAGAACTGGTAGTGGGATCTTTAGAATAGGGTAGGAGCAAATTTCATAGAAAAAAAATGAGAATTGTGGGACCAATACATGCAAAATAATGTTTTGGAGAAGGAATGAGGTTTAAGGGAAGGCAGAATTTGTATGACCTAGGTAATGTTTGACTGACAATGTGATGCATAAGGTTTGAAACTGTAAATATGTCAATATGGTTTATTTTTGTTTATATAAATGTTTGATTGCCTATGCATAAGTGATAATTCAGTAAAAGACCAATCAGAGGACACTGGTTTTGAACAGAAGAGGCTCATAACTGTGGTGGAACAGATGATCTCTGACCATGAGAATAACATGACAGAGATTTATAAGGGTGTTTGAAGACCTTAACCAACAAATACATTGCAAAGAAGAATAGGAAAAAATGGTTGATTTATATACTGGGTTGTCTGAACTTTTCTCTAAAGGTAGGAATAGTGAAATCCCAAAATAAGCTTGAAAATGCCAAGTAAAGAAATATTGCAAATAAATAAGAGAAATGTGACTTGGTGTTAAAAGTCACTGTTCTTCATAAGATCATTGTTAGAATAAACAATCTCCCCATCCAAAGCAGAATTCAGAATTTTGGCTTTAACATTCCCCGGTAAATTTTGAGAATGTAACCACGCAAACCTCCTCATAACATAATCTCATAATATTACAGAATTCATTACATTTAGGGGCTTAACCACTACCTGTACATTTGGCCAGTCTACAGTGACCAGGCACCTTCCTTATGCTGTACACCCATCCTTAGCATGATCAAACATACCAGAATAAGATTTGGTATGGGTGGGCCAAAACTCGGAACTTTTTTGGTGCTAGTCCATGTATGCAGAAGTTCTTCAACCTCATTTCTAGTTGTCCATATAGTTTGGATTTAGCAGAAGATTTTCAGGAAGGTTAGTACCTCATCAGTATTTTCTCCCTATTCTAAAACCTTGGCACCTCTGACCACGAGGTGTAATAGTCCAGCACAGCTTACTGTCTCCTTCCTGTAAAAGCAAACAGTGCTAGCTTTCAGTACATGTATTTCTTACCTCAGATACTCCCATATTTTGGACCTTAGCTCCACATTAAAGTGCCGAGTTCCAAACTGGCATAGTATACACTCAACTCTATTTCCGGCCGCTCAATCCCACAGTTGCTATTGCTTTACCTGGAGTCGTAGCTATCTCTTTTTTCTTTTTTTAGCTCATACTACTGGTGTGCCATTTTATCCACGTTGTTTGTCTGTAGACTCAGTTGTATTTTAACTTACATCATTTTTTTCATTTTTCTGCTCTCTATAGTGCTTTTTGGTTGCTCAGTTACCTAGTCAGCCAGCTACAATGTAAATTGTGTTTGAAACAGACTTTTCGTTGCTTGTACCTGCCTGATTTTACAGTGTTAATTGCTACATTTGTTACAATGAGCTACTAACTACTTGTACTATTTCTTTTTTCCCTGTTTTTATTTCTTTTTTCCCTGTTTCTCTTGCTTTCCCCACACTAGTCCTTAGTGATCCTTTTTGACATATCCCCTTAACTTCTAGTACCCCTCCTCTACCCCCTCTATCTGTCCTTCTCCTCATCTCTGCCTCTCTCTCTAGTACTACCCGTCTATTTTTGCAGAACTCTCAGCTGTCTGGCAGTTTTCTCTTTCTGAAAAGGGCCTTACTCACCTACACCTAAGACCTATGGTGGAGACAAAACATAAAATAAAACATCTCCATAATCACAGGAAACGCTGACCAGCTACAGTTCCACTAGTCTGAACCCAGCTGCTCTAAGCAAAGCAAAATATGTTAAATAAATCTGAAAATATTGCTGCCTTTTAAACTCTATTAAATCTGTTAGTGTACCGTACCACCAGGACTTGCTCTCCCCCCTCCTTCTCCTCACCTATTTCTGTGTAATACTCCTTAGCCCCTGGTCTACTTGCTGTATCCTATTCTCATGTACTCAGTTCTGCATAAACACATCTTCTCTGTAACTATTGTTTTTTCTCTTTTTGTCTGACATTCTGTGTTCAGACATCTCACTCCTGCTCTTCTAACTTTTCATTCCCTAGGCTTTTGACCAGCTATCTTCTTGCCTCCTGAATCATTCTATTCAACTCCACTCTCCCTAGCACTGTTTACCTCACTGATACTTTTTTGTTAGTCAGAGCTCCTCCTGCTTGGTCTAGCCCCGCTCTGTTCACCCTCGCTATGCTCTGACTTACTCCGCTCCTCTACTCTACCCCCATTCTCACCCACCCCCTTATCATTTCCTTTATACCTGAGTAAACAATTTCCACACCCCTAATCTTTCCCCTTCCTACCCTCATCATCCAGTACCTGCAAACCTTGACACACACTCCTTATTTCTTCCATAGCTAGAACACTAACTGCATACATCCAGCCCCATCTCGTTTCTACATTACCTCCCCTGTTCTTTGCCTACTACTCTCTCTCACATACCTCCTCCCTCTGTACTCACTCACACCACTTTCCACTGAACCTATTATGCATCCAACCATCCTCTGTATACCTCCTTTAATACTACTTAACTTACTCACCGCTTACAATTTCCAGCTAATACTTCAGCACACCTTTCCTACATCTACCCGTACAAATGCCTTTTCACTACCCCAGCACCCTTTCATAATCTCCCCATCTATATTCTCATTAAATACCCCTATACCTAAAATCAAACGTCTTCCTGCACCTGTTTCTTCAAAGAGTAAAATTAGATATGTCATTTTTTACCCAGCTCTTTACAGCACTAACACCTGCCTTAAAACTCTACTAATATCATGTCAAGTCCATCCTAACCCAGGCCCAAACTGTCCCCGTCCAACCAATGGCCAAACAGACCCAGTCAAAATCCACCTCTCCCCCACAAAAAAAAATCTATCATTCTACTCAATGAACATTAGAAGTGTTCTGAACAAAGTTACTGAATTCCATACCTGGATATCATCCCACTCTCCTGATACTATTACGCTCACCGAAACTTGGTTAAAACCAATTAACCTAGACAAAGACGTTCTCCCTCCAGGCTATAATGCACTCCAACTCGACCCCCAGAAGAAAAAGGAAAGGAGAGAGGTCATTATCTACTCTAATCTTCTTATACTCACCCTGCATGACAAACCAACTCCATCATTTCACCCTGCTGAACTGCTAATTGGCAACCTCAAAATTAATGTCCATCATAGAAATTACAGTTGTAGCAATATACATTCCCCTGGCGATAACCACCTCCTCCTAGAACACATCCTCTCCTGGCTTGCTCAAAACATACATAATGAAACCATCCTTCTAGGGGATATCAACATTAATTGGCTGCTCCTCTGCTCACATTGCTCAACTGTGAGTTTCAACCGGCATGGTTTCACACAGCTAATCTCTACTCCAACCCACACCAATAAAAAGCATAACTCCGGCTCAATTATTGACTGGATATTACTCTCAGACCCAAATAAACATCACAGTCCTGAAACTCTGCTAGACTCCCTTAGTGATCACTGTCCAATAAAAACTATTAGATTCTCTTCCCATTCCCCCAGACCACACAGATACATCGAATGTCATAAGATGTCACACTTTGACCCTGATACTTTTAATGCTCAATGTTCCAAAGTTAATTGGTCATCCCTGTTCCACCTCCCTCTTGACGACACTGTAATTTGCATCAACTCTACTTTTCTAAACATACTGAACTCTCTAGCACTTATACACACTGTACTTGTCAAAACTAATATATCACCCTGGTTAACCAATGCCACCCACTCCATAATGAAAGCTAGAGATAGAATGTGGAAAACCTGAGTCAAATCTAACCTCCCCATCCATCTGGACAAATACAAAGAACTCAGAAACCTTACTAAAAGGCAAGTAAATAAAGACAAAAAGGACTACTATAATAATCCACCCAGCTCTCAGAGATCTAATCCTAAGAAATTCTGGCATGCAGTTAATCAAATACTCCATCCTGGTAACCCCTCATCTCCAAACCCCTGCCCTACTAATACATCCCTTGAAACTGCATCAAAATTCAACACCTACATACATCATATAATCTGTCAGTAGGCTGACAAGTCCTATCCCCTCTAGATCCAACTCAGATAATCCTCCAGACCCTCCCTCTATCCAAAACTCTACAAATGCCTTAGTCCTCAAACCTATACCTACTAGCTACATTAAATCTTTACTTTGCAAACTAAAACCCTGCTCTGCATCTGCAGACTGCCTACCTCCGCACTTTTTTTAGATAGCTGCTGACTCTGTTGCCCTCCCTATTTCCATTCTAATAAACTGGTCTATCACTGAATCATATTTTCCTCTATCTGGAAAGAATTTATATCCTACCCATTCACAAAGGGGGCAACTCCATTGAAATCTCCAACTTTAGACTCATAGCCATCCTCTCACCTCTCTCTAAAATACTTGAGAAATGCATTCACAAGCAAGTCATGGAACACCTACTTCAGAAAAATCTGCTCACCCCTTTACAACATGGCTTCTGTCCTAAACATAGCACAACTACTGCCCTCCTATCCTTCACAAATACCATCTGTCAGGCTAGGAATAACAAACTGGTGTCATGCTTATTCCTAGATCTTTCCAAAGCATTCAACACTGAGTCTCATTGCAATCTTCTGGAGAAGCTCACTAATCTCAACTTCTCCCCCCCCCCCGATACTGCCTGTTTTTTCAGCTACCTCTCCAACTGACTGCAGTTAATTAAATGGCTCTCCGCTCTCTCCCCTCCACTCCCTGTCAAAATAGGTGTCTTCCAAGGATCAATTCTTGAGCCACTACTCTAATATTTTAACTAATTTACTCTACACTGCCTGCCCCCAGTCTACTCTCATCCAATATGCTGATGACTCTACTGTCTTAACCATAGCAGACACCCCCCCTTAACTTACATTCCATTACTCAGAAATCCTTCAGTTCCATTGAGTCCTGGCCATCTCACAACCAGGTAATTCTAAATGCAAAAAAGACTTAATGCTTACTATATCTCTCCAAAAGACTAAATAACCTCAAGTCCACCTTCACTATCCACTCTCCAGACAGTACACCCATCCTAGTCGAACCCCACACTAAACTTCTAGGGGTCTTAATTGATGACCGACTGAAATTTGATTTGCACGTCAACAACTGTATTTAAAAAAACATCAAAAACTTGGCCTCCTATACAGAAACAAAAAATACCTATCAAACAATGCCAAGATTATCCTTTCTCACACCTACCTCCTACTAAGCCTAATATACAGCTCCCAGATCCTCTCCAATCTCCAAACCACCCTGCTAACCAAACAAGAAAATACCTATAACAAAGTGGCTAGATTTGCTGCTAATCAAACCTACAAATCCCACCACTGTCTCTCTCTAAAACACTTAAACTGGTTGGAACTACCCCACCTGCTTCTCCTCTCGCAACTTCAGATTATTCACACTGTCGTTTACCAACCTTCTTTCTGTCCTAGTTTAGCTCCACTGATCTCCTCATACACCCCCTCTAGGTCCCTCCGAAGCTCAGACCAAAACCTACTACACATCTACAAACCCAAGAGCAAATATGGTCAAAACCTCTATAGCTATCACCCTGCCATCTCCTGGAACAAATTTCCACTAGAGGTTTGATCTCTTAAACAACCAAAAGTATTCAAATCAGCTGCCAAAGACTTATTAAAAAATACTGGATATGCCACTGTAATCACCACCCTTAAACCCCCATCCTTTCCTATCTCTAATCCTCTGTCTCCCTTCTATTCATTCCTATTTTACATTCTACAACCATTTATCTTTCTCCCTTAATTTGATTATTTTTGTCTTTTACTCCCTGTCATTCATCCTTCCTAATATACCCCTTGCATATGTTTTCATATTACAACTATCTGGCTGTATTTACAATTGCATCCTTCTTTTTCTCTCTGTATATTAATATATTTTTAAATGTAATAGCAACGGAATACCTTTATACATTATAAATGATTGTACTTTTTTTCTTTAGTTAGAATGTTAGATTTTTTTGTATACTTTGAGCTTAAGCATTGTTAATACTTTCTTTGTGGAATTTTGCTTAAATGTAAATAATGTAGAGCTTTTCTCCCCGGGCCTCCACTGATAAAGGGTCCCTATTAAATGAACGAAAATTACAAATCCCGAACGCTCACATGAATGAAAATACCACAACTCAAAGTTGCTTTTTTTTCATTGCAATACAGTGAAGATCAGGATATTTGCTCTTTCTTCACTGTATTGTGATCTCAGAGTCGGAATATATATAATCTGAAGTTGTTAATCTTCCTTTTCATCACTGATGGGGCTCGGAACCGAGTCAGCCTAATACCAAGCTCACGTACACCAAAAAACTCTCGAGCTAAGCTGCTACCCACAATGCCCTTCTCCCAGTTACCTCAGATCTCATTTGCCTCACAGCCATATAGCAGAGTTTCACCGAACTCTCCAGTTAAGTGTTGTATTTTTTCAAAATTTACAGTATTTTGTAAGTTTTTCTCTTAAAACTCTTCTATATCTTGTTATCTTAGCCAGCACTACCCATGGTTATCCTCTTCTTACCATTGTTGGTAAATGCCCTTCTTTACCCTTGTGGTATTCCTAATACCATGGTTCATATTTTTCTCTTTCCTTCCTTTCTTTATCCTTTTTTGGATTGTTGAATCGATATACTTAGTATGTCTGAAAAAAAAAGGGACTTTGGGGTTTAAGCATTGCACTTCTGGCAATGGTAAACTCCCCAATAGTGACCTGCATGATGATTGTGTATATTGTCTGGGGGTTTCCCACTTATCTGTGAAACCTCTCTGTCAGATTTGTGTCTGTTTCAGTCAGCGGATGCTGAATGAAAGCAAAAAATAATTTTGAAAGGCCTGCTTTCTTCACCTTTTTCTGAGGCTCTTTCTGCTTTAGAGGTCTCAACCCCTCCATCAAAGAACTAAAAACGTCCTCATTCTGACCCCTCTTTACTGGCTGGTGATAAGTGCAAGTGTCATAAGCATAAGACCCACAAGTCTTCCACGGAGTACAAGATCGCCTCCTCGGCTCTGACCACCTCAGTTCTGAGTTCTGCTGCAATGGTCTGTGCAGATATTTTGATGACTTCCACATCGGCGCTGCCCTCGGCACCAACTGCTATGGTTCTAAGTGTGATTTCGGCTCCAGCCTTATTGCCTGCTATTACCTCGGCACCGATGTCGTCACCCATCTCCTTTCCGAGATCAGTACCAACTACTTCTGTGGAGCCGATAATGACTTCCACTCCAGCTATTCCCTCAGCTCCGAGCCCTTTCTCGGCACTGATAGTCCCCCTTTTGCCTGTTTCGAAACTGAAATCCTCGGTGCTGACATTTCCTACACCACGGACCCAGTATTCCCCATCTTTGGATCCGTTTTCAGAACAAGTCTTTAGCCCCTATTTGGACCGACCTGACTCCCCCTCAGCAGTGTCGGTAAGGTCCACCAGGAGTCTATCTGAATTGGATGTGGTGCGCCTGTTCAATCAGCTGCTGACAGCGACAGGGTTTACAAAGTTTCTTAAAACCCATCCAGGTTTTGGGTCCATTGCTCCCACGACTCCCACATATTCTCCTCCCTTGGACCCTTTGGTTTCAAGGCCCATAGCTCCGAAGTCGTTGGGGAGAATCCTCTCCTCTGCACGGACAGTGACCTTCTCTGAGGCTCCGAGGCCCTTTGGGTTTTGGTTCCTTTGGAACCACCCTTTCCTCAATCTCATGCTTGGGGAGTGGAACCCCCAGCTCCAGGTATGGTTCCAGTTGTTTAATCGGTTCCGTCTTTGGATCCAGGAGTGACACTCACTCCGGTTTTGCTTTAGGCTCTGTCCCTGGGAACAGGCCACGAGGAGGAGGGTGTGATCCCAGTTCCTAGATTGTCTTCCTCGGTTCCAGGCTCCCATTCCTCTTCAGCCAGCCTGCCTTCCAGGTGATGGAGAGGGTGCTTGCTTCTGGAAGCACTCCTCCTACGTTGGACCTTCCCCCCTGCTCCTTCTGAGCTGCAGCTATCACAGGCCACCTCCCCAGGACATTGAGAGTGCAAGCCTCAGGAAACCCTTGTACAGGGTAACCTCCTTTCTGAGTCTTCTTCAGACTTTCTCACTGAAGAACCACTTCAGAAATGGACGTGCAAGAGGAAACACTTGGACTCCCCGGAGGAGTCCCTCACTGAGGATATGGACTATGATGATGGGGAAGGGTCCCCATGGTCACCCCCTGACGATGTTTCATTTAGAGACATCCTAGAAATTTTGAAGCAGAGGGGTGACTGGAGGCCCTCCATCCCTTCCTCGGAGGAATCCGTATTCTTACAGGCCTTCTGCTCTGGGCCCTCTACTTCTTGGGTGACCCACCCCCCCTCCGATGAGTTAGTCCAGCTCATTGTGCAGCAGGCATGGAAGAACCCTGATACCTTGAGGCCATTCCCCGGAGACCAGACAAAATACTTTCACCTCCAGAGGAACAGCCCCATTGGTCTAGAGGCTTACCAGTAGACGCTATGGTGGTGGCAGCTGCCACAAAAAAGGACCTTGTGGGAGGAAAGTCCTACTGTCCATCCACCCAACAGAGAGTCTCGGGCGATGGACAGATTAGGGAAGCGAGTTTTTGCTTCAGTGACCTTTGCTGTCAGGTCTCTATATTATTTGGCACATTTTACGAGGCTCCAAAGAGATCTCATCTCTGAACTCTCTGTAACCCTTGCAGGTCAAGATTCTGACAGGGCATGTGATAAAGTTGCTTCTCAGCTTGCTCCCCTACAGTCGATTTCCAGCTCGTCCATGAGGTTGCTGTCCCACGCAACCGAAGAGGTGGCTAGAGTTGCGGGTGCAGGTGTAGTTATGAGACGCCATGCCTGGATGCACACTTGTGACCTCGTGGACTCCTTCAAGTCTTCCTTCTTGAATGCCCCTATCGAACCATCCACTTTGTTCGGTTCTAAAGTGAAGGACACATTAGCCACGTGTGAGCAGGATGGAGAATCCTTGCCTGCCATTGGCCTACATTTTTCCAAACCTCAGCACTCTTTCTCCAGGAACCAGAGGAGTGGAAAGATATGGCACAAAAAATCTCAAGGCGCTTTCAGTAGTGCATGTGGTGAGGACTCCCCCTGAGGCAGAGGTGGTTCCAATAATGGAAGATGCCCTTTTAGGAGCAGAGGGGGTCCCCAAAATTAGGACTGCAGGGATTCTTTCTCTGGACAACCTTATCAGCGCTCCTGAAGTGCTGCCGATAGCTTTCCTCTGGAAGCAGTTGGGGCTTGTTTTTCTCTGCACCAGGCTGTCTGGCACTCTGTTACAAACGATCAGTGGGTGCAGAGAATAATTTCCAGAGGTTATTACATCCCTCTAATCTCTTACCCAAGAACTCCAAAATGTCTTCCCGATGTTCCACCCAGTCAAATGGAAGATGCAGCTTCGGAAATAAGAAAGCTGTGTCAAAAACTAGTCATCCAACAAGTCCCCCCAGACCAGTGCAGATCCAGTTTCTACTCAAGATTCTTTTTGATGCCAAAAAAGACCGGGGACTGGAGACCCATTTTGGATCTCAGCCAACGAAACAAATCAGTAGTTCAGGCCAAATTCCACATGGTCACGATACAATCCATTCTCCCATTTCTTCAGGAAGGTGTGTGGATGTGCTCGATAGATCTCCAGGATGCGTATTACCACATCAAAATGGACAAGCACTCCAGGTGTCTCCTTCGCTTCCGACTGGGAGCCAATTATTACCATTCCAGAGCCCTGCCATTCGGTTTCTCGACGGCCCCCAGAGAGTTCACAAAATGCCTAGCAGTGGTAACAGCTCATCTGAGACCTCAGGGATTCCAGGTGTTTCCATATCTAGACGATTGTCTCCTCTCCGCCCCCACCAAGCGCCTACTGGTCATGGCCCCCCGCTACACACTAGCACTGGCGGAGTTTTTAGGCATCACAATACACTGAGAAAAAATCCAACTTTCATCCTACCCAACAACTGGAATTTATAGGAGCAGTATTCAATACTCAAACAAGCCAAGTCTCTCCCTCTTCACAGACTTCAGAGATTAAGATTACAAGTACAAGTGATACTCTGTTGAAGGAAGGTGTCTGCAAAGGAAGTTCTTCAGGCTCTGGGGACTATGGCAGCAGCCATCCCGATTGTCCTCCTGGCAAGATTGCATATGAGACTGTTACAATGGCTCCTTTTGGCCCAGTGGGTATCCAATCTCCATCCTCTAAACTCACAGATCCTCATCACCAATGAGATGAGAACAGATGAAAATCTTTGGTGCTGACCCCTCCAGACTCCCCAACCCAATGCCACGGTGACCACGGATGCTTCCCTGATAGGGTTGGGGGGCCACGTCCAGGGAAAGACAGTTCAAGGCATGTGGTCCAGCTTGGAGGTCAACTTGCATATCAACGTCCTGGAGTTAAGAGCGGTGCTGTTAGCATTGCAGGCAAGTCATCCTCTACTTCCATCGGGAATGATTGCAATCCATTCAGATAATATGTCTGTCATCTGGAACATAAACAAACAGGGTGGGACCAAATCCTACCCCCTATGTCACGAGGCCATGAGAATTTGGCATTAGGTGATAGCTTCGAATCACTTTCTAATTGCAACACATATCCTGGGGAGCTCCAACGTGATTGCGGATAGGCTTAGCAGATGCATCCACCATCCACCTGGTCTCTCAAACCAAACATGATGGCAGAAATATTCAGCCGTTGGGGCCAACCTTGCTGCAATCTTTTTGCTTCCCCGTCAAACAAAAAATGCAGCAGCTACTTTGCCCTCTTTCTCCCAGACGGGGAATCACTGAGAGACGCTTTGACTCACAATTGGCCTCTGGGTCTCCTCTATGCTTATCGTCCGATTCCTTTGATGCCCCTGTTTCTAAAGAAAGCAATCCGGTTGAAATGCAAAGTAATCTTCATTGCCCCTTTCTGGCCTTGAAAGGCATTGTTTCCCTTCCTCCGACCTCACCTATTACAACCTCCTTGGATCCTGGACACTCATCAGGACCTGATGTCTCACCCCCAGGGCTGACTCCCCCAAATCTGTCCACTCTCAAGCTGACAGCTTGGTTTCTCCACTTCCATTAGTCGCCAGGCAGGAAACGCTCTCCTTACCTGCCCATGATATTACTGTGGCCTCCCATAAACCATCCACCAGAAAACTCTACAGAGACAAGTGGAAAATATTTGCTATCTGGTCTAATAATCAGATGCTAGTTCCTTTTTCAACTCCTACAGCTGCTATACTCCAGTATCTTTCTGAGTTGTTTGACAATGGGGCATCAGCTTCTACTATTTGAGTCCATTTAGCAGCTATTTCCAATTTCCATAACGGTTCAGATGGTGTCCCACTTATCTCCACCCAACTTTGCAAGACCTTTCTCAAGGGAGTTTTCCATAGCAAACCTCCTATCAGGGAACCTGTAGAGACATGGAATCTCTCTCGGGTTCTACAGTCTCTCTCTCTACCCCCTTTGAGCCTGCTGTGACATGTGATCTAAAATTCCTGTCTTGGAAATATTTGTTTTTGGTAGCGGTCACATCAGCCAGATGGATATCTGAGTTACAAGCCTTATGCATCAAGAGCCCATATCTAATCTTCCATAAGGACAGAATATCCCTTCGTACTAACCCATCCTTTCTCCCCAAAGTGGTTTCTGACTTTTTTATTAACCAGTCCATTGAGCTTCCTGTTTTTTTCCCAAATTATTCCAAGGGAGAATACTCCCTACATTCATTGGACGTACATAGACAACTGCGTTTCTACTTGAACAGGACTAAGTCCTTCCGCAAGTCGGACCAACTTTTCATTTCCTTTTCTGGTCCTATAATGGGATGTGCTTTATCAAAAGTTACTTTATCAAAATGGCTCAGAGATTGCATTACATTTTCATATTCCCTTGCAAATTAATCTAAACCTGTTTAAATCAAAGCTCATTCAACTAGGGCCATCACAACATCGGTTGCCTTTCACTCCAGGGCTTCCATGGATGACATTTGTGCAGCAGCCATTTGGGCTAAACCCTATACCTTCATCAAGCATTACAAATTGGATTTGATCTCCAGGGGAAGAGCGGCCTTCGGCTCAATGGTTCTTAGGAATGTTCTTCCATAAGGGCCACCCAGGTTCTCCAAGTAGCTTGGGATTCTGCCCCATCAGTGATGAATAGGAAGAAGATTAACAACTTCAGATAAAGAAGTTATGTCTTACCATAACGTTCCATCTGAGTTGTTGATCTTCTTCCAGTCATCACACCCTCCCTCACCAAAGGCTCCTGGTGGATCTTCTGGGTACTTGTGGTGTTTCAGAGTTTCTGCACAGAAATGGCCTCTGTTTTTCTGTTTTTCTTCTATATGTTGCATGCAAACCCGATCTGAGGTAACTGGGAGAAGGGCATTGTGGATAGCAGCATAGCTCGAGAGTTTTTTGGTGTATGCGAGCTTGGTATTAGGCCGACTCGGTTCCGAGGGCTTTACAAATGTAAAATAAATAAATTAGGGACCCTTCCTCTTTTTGTAAAACTTTGCGTTAAAAGTTTCTTATGTCTGTCATGAGAAAAGTTAGCTGTGACTGTGGGCATCATATACCTTACAAAGACTCCATTTGAGGTTTTTTGCTTGAAGGCCAAACACAACATTAAATGCTTCTCCTTTGGAGGACATTGTGGCTCATGATAATTGTAGGTCTAAAAAAATCTTTATAAGAATGTGACTTATATTAACCTAAAATATATGTATGTTTATTGTCTAAAATGTATTAGCTATTGCTTTGCCGTTTATCGTTTTTTTTTTTTTTTTTTTTTTTTTTGGCGGAGCTTTTCTCCCCAAGCCTCAGCTGAAAAGAGGCAGCTTGTATAACCAGTCAGAACATTCCATTAAACAAATGCATAAATAAATAAATTCTATAATATTTGTCAAGTGTTTTCCTCAAGACAATCAGAAGTAGTCTTAATTTCCTTTGGACTTGCTTAAAAGACAAACATCTTCAGGCATTGGGACTTACGTGGGTATGACATCATCGTCATCTTTCCCAGACCTCCCCACTAAAGTCAGAAAGAAAGACTTTTAGAGAGGTGATAGACGATAACTGGAAGTCCTTCATTCTCAGTCAGTGTAAGACTGATTACTCCATCAAGGTAACTTTGCAACCCTAGGTCCTTCCCTCTGATTCTTCTGGGCCCTCTAACCCTCTTCTTTGGAGGGCATTATGGCTCATGCATACTTGCATGTCCAGTGAGACTGTAAGTTTGGCTATTACACCTGGGAAGGGAGAACCTAAACTGATCTTCTACGTTTTCCAGTCAGAAAACCAATAAGGAGGGTTGGTTGAATTTTGCTCAAGGTATGCTTAAAGCAATTTAGTCCTTTCAGTCTGTTGTGCTTGCTGCCTCTTTCTGCACTTCCACTCCTTTAAAGAGGAAAAGTTCCCTCTTCTACTAAGTAAGAATCATCAGAGTCTAATCAAAATGGGGTAGATCTTGCATATCAAAATCCTTCATCGAATGGTATTATTTTCTGATTCTTTTAATGAGGAATTTTCATTGGGGATACTTCTTAAAATGAAGGACCTTTTTAAGTGGGAGGGTAAATAGGTTTCTAACTCCCAGAAAATATACTGTGAGGTTTTGAGTATGGGTACTTCTTAGCATGTTGGAATCCCATCCCCCAGTTCTGAGGGTACTGCAAGGATTACTTTTGAGCTTTAAGTGTTTCATTGGTTCTGGCTTATCAGCCTCTGGACCCCAATGAGCCACACAGCTGTAACAGAGTTCCTGATACTCATAAGTACCTTTATGAAAATCCTACTTTTTGTCCTGCTGTCCTGTCTGTGGATATTGAGAAAAGAACTAGCCCCTCTCCCTCATCTAGTCCAATTCCCAATGGTAAGCACAGTTAAGCAATTCATAGGTATTGCAAAAATATGTATAATTCTAATACCTTAGCTTTTAGAGCTATTCATTTTGTCAAAACCACATTACCAGGTTTTTCTATCTTTTTTGAGTAATAGAGATCAAATGTTGGCAAATTTTCCTTATTTTAACCTGAAATATAATCTTGAGGACATGGTCAAGTCTGATGGATGTAACTAAGCACACTAAAAAAATGGATATGATCCTGTGGATGCTACTTCTAAGTCTGCAAGTATTATAGCCATGAAAAGGCATGTTTAGTTAAGATTACAGTCCTTCCCTTGCCACCCCTATAGTGCCTTTTTTAGACAAGGTTCAAATGACAAATTCACCACCATAACAGGAACAGACAAGCAAAAACTGAAGGTAATGCTCAAAATGCACCACTCGAAGCACTCCTTAAAATGGAGAACATCGATATATGTGCAGTGACTGAGACCTGGTTCAAGGCTCTAGAGAGCACCCCTGCATTACCAGGCTATAACTCATACCACACTTTTCGGCCATCTAACCTGGACCAGAACACCAAAGGCGGAGGTGTGTCCATATTCATTAAGGATATCCAACACCCCCAAGCTAGTTGCACAGCATAATGCATCCAAGGTTATCCAAGTACAACTAACTGTGGGCAAAACTGCAATCCAAATTGTAGCTTGCTACAGATCCCCCACCATGCCCCAGGATTCCCACTCCTCTTTTCTTGATATACTGGAAAATATTAGGGTTCAACCAAACACCCTAATAATTGTCTTTCAACTACCCCACCATTAACTGGGAAAACTACTCATGTACCAACTCCTTCACTCAACGCTTTCTGGAATTCATAGATGCCAATGCTTTGGATCAACTTATCCACACCCCCACCAGGAGCAACAATATCCTAGACTTAGTCATTACCAACATGAGTGACCGGTGTTCCACACCTGAAGTCAACTCCTCGTTGGTCAGATCCGACCATAAGCTAATCACACTAGCTATCCGCATCCCACCCCCACCCATCCTTTAAGGAAGCCATGGTAAAAAAATTTTTCCAAAGCAAACTTCATGCTTCTTAAGAAAGAAGTGGCAAACATCATGACAACTATGCAGATGGACAATACAGTTACGACTGCTGAATCCTACACAAATGCACTCTATAAGCACTTACACAAGTGCATGGATCATGCTATCCCAAACAGAACCAAGATGCTATCCTCCAAAAAAAGGAAGCCAATCTGGTGGTCCCCTGCCATAAACAAATTCTACAACAGAAGGACGAAACTGTTGCAAAAGATAGTAAAATCCCATGAGGGGAGGAGCTCCCTGGTCAGCCTCAGTAAGAAGCTGAGATCCCTTATAAGATCCTCCAAAGCTAGTTACAAAAACAAAATTGCCACTGATTCTAAGGGCAACCACAAACCATTCTATAGTTATGTCAAGAATCTCAATGGCAGCATGTAGATCTGCTCTGAGTTACAGCACAACGGTACGAAAATTACAGAACCAACTGATATTGCCAACATCCTGGTAGATAGGTTCAGTGCTAACTTTACTCCCTCTCACCCCCTCAAGGGCCCATATCTATACAGGAAGAATGCAGAGTCCCTGTAATCACATCTATGCAGGTAAAAGCTGCACTCTCTAAAACCAAAAACACAGCATCCATGGGACTGGACAACATCCCAGGCTGTGTTTTACATGAACTTCAGAATGAACTGGCTCCCCACCTAAGCACCATTTTCAATCATAGTCTCACGTCAGGCTTTGTGCCCACTGAATGGCGCAAAGCAACAGTTATCCCACTCCACAAAGGGGGAGCCACCACTGATACTGGGAACTATCACCCTATTAGCCTGATGAGCCTGGTCTGCAAGGCCATGGAACGTGTCATCATGGAACTCATAAACAAGGACATTGGTAACTTCCAAACTATGGACCCCACCCAGTTCAGGTTTGTGAAATAAGGTCATGTTTCTGAACCTGATCGACTTCTTTGAGGCAGTCACCAAAGCCGTAGACGAGGGTAAGCTGGTTCACACAGCCTATTTTGACCTCACCAAGGCTTTCGACACCATCCCCCATTCTGGAATTATAGATAAACTCACTAAATTAGGTATAAATCCCTACGTCACAAGATGGGTTGCCAAATTGCTCACTGACAGAACCCACGCTGTAAAAGTTGCAGACTCCAAATTTTGACTTCAAACCAGTGACAAGTGGAGTACCACAGGGTTCAGTCCTGGGACCTCTCCTGTTTGATATCTACTTCTCTGAAGTATGGGCTAACACAGAAGGCCTCTGGCTAACAAGGTTCACAGATGACTGCAAACTAGGAACCATATTCGAGTCCCCAAATGATGTGGACATCCTACAGAAGGGCCTCACTGAGACAGATGCCTGGTGCCAGAGGCATGGCCTCAAGTTCAATGCCAAAAAGTGCATTGTCTTCTCTTTTGGTAAAAACTCTGTACCCATGAACTACCACATAAACAGCAGTCTGCTTAACGCCGAATGTGTGATAAGAGATCTTGGGACCCAAGTGGACAGTAGTCTCTCCTTTGATAATCATATCGCCACCTTAGTCAGGAAATCCTTCTATGTGGCACAGCTCATCACAAAAGGGTTCTCATCCAGGGAAAAAAGAGGTCATTGTACCCCTGTTCTCGGCACTCATTAGACCCATTATAGAGTACAATGTCCCTTTTGGAATGTATCTCACAAGACATCTGCAGCAGCTGGAAAGGCCACAGAAGTACCTCATGAAGAGGATTACTGGGCTCAAACAGATGCCCTACACTGACCATCTCAAAAAACTCCAGCTTTACTCTATAGCATATTGCTTACTCCGAGGAAATTTCTGCCTACCATATAAAGCTATGTTAAACCCAGAGCTTTTGGACATGCTACACCGAAAGAAATCCCAATCGCTCCAAGCTACACGCTCTAGGGACCTAAACCTTGTCACCACAATAAACAAGACTTGCTGGAGGGATAGATTCCTGTCCCATAGACTTCCTATACTCTGGAACAAGCTACCCATCTATGTAAAGCAAAGTTCCTCAAAATCTTGATGAGTGGATGGAAAATAGGAAATATACCCTGGGGATTACTTCTGTGGCTCTGCTTGACAGGGGCACAAGCAATTAACCTTCTTGGGTGGAGTAAGCCAGGGAACCTCGTAGGCTAGGCTTACTTAGGCCCTTGGGCCAATAGCCTAGTAACTACCTTTGAACCTATGAAAAAGCTGAATTTTTAAATGCCATTGTAGACCAGGAGTTGGCATTTGGTAATGGTACTGCTGAAGTTTTCAAAAAGCTGGAAGAAAGAGGAAAAAAATGCAGATTGCTAAACATCTTTTATTATCTCCAGTTCCTAAGTTTCCAAGAAACTGTCCATCTAATCCATGACCCTTTTTTGTAAATAAAACAAAAAAATGCACCAGTGTGGTCAGCAGAAATCTGAACTAGAACAGTTTGAAAGAAAGTGTCAAGGAGTTGCCAAAAAAAATCTAATGGATCTCAGGGATCAAACTCTAAGGTAAAACAACTTCTGACATTCCTTTCCAGTTATTCCTTACCTCCTTTCTCATTCCATTAGAAATCCCTCACACCTCAAAGGACCAGCTTCATCTTATTCCTACAGTCATTTCAGGCTTACTGTTTCAAGGAATCACAGAGTCAGTTCTCACAGATCCATTGGGAAAAGGATCTTTCTTGTGACTTTTTGTAGTACCCAGTAAAGAGGGCACCTGGAGGCCCATTTTTGGTTCTATCCAGATTAAATACTTTTATACAGACTCCATAATTCAGACTCTTGACATTTCAAACTCTGTCCCCCTTCTTTCCCCTCGAGCCTTGTTGGCCACTTAGGACCTAAAAGATGCTTATCCACATATTCCCATTCACAAGCGACACTGTTTTTTATTTGGTCACTGTTCCAGTAGCCTTAGCTATGTAGGTTATATCCTGCACAGAATATAAAGGCCGGCCAGCTTCTAAAGCTTAAGGATATCTTCCAGGCTTACAGACTTTTGACAGCTTGAACAGAGCTGTAGAAAATCAGTGGTCTCCATGCAATGCAAGCCTTTCAGTGCTTTCCTGCTGCTGAAAATCGCTCCTCTTGCAGGCTTTTGAAGAGTGACGGTCAGCTAGCTTTTATCCATTTCTGAGGAGATAGGAGAAGAAGCTTCCACATTTTACTTTAGGATAGAAACATTACTTTTTCTATTAAATACATTATTATTTTGCTAAGAATGTTATGTTTATTGGACTGTAGTGATTTTTCAAAGTCTGGGGGTGTACGTTTTACTTTTAAGTAACACTTATTTCAAGTATAGTTTCATTTTGTTTCTTGTGGTTAAACTTTTAGGAAAGTGTGTTTAGGGGCTGGGTAAATTATTTTGTGCTTTATTCAGTCTTTTGTTTTGTGTGTGTTTGTGTATGTGTGTAAATCACAACTTTTTTTGATATTTAACTGTTTTACTGACTGCTGCTGTCAGTGATACTTGTACTTCAGGCTTCATTATCTGCTTTGCTATGGGACAACTTACTGGTTCCTTAATTCTTCTTCCTACGGCCACAAATAAAGAAAATTTCCAGACAGCCTTTGCCCTTTCAGCAAGCTACGTATTTCCCTCAGATTTGGGTAGTTGCCTCTGTTGTAGCCATTTCTGGCTACTAAGGTAATTCATCTTCTCCCTTGCTTTCCTCTCTTGTAGTCCTTTCGACCACCACAGACTGAGGGTTAGACTCATCTTCAGCAGGTTTTCTCTGGTGTAGTACCTTTGGGCACCATGGACCAGTGGTAAGACACATCATTTGTAGCTGAAAGAATGTCCTTAGTGGTCATGGGAGAACCACTCTTGTTAGTGTCAGGGGAAGGCATGGGGAATGCCTATATGTCATGCTGAACTGTGATGCCTTTTTCCTTGAGTTATCTGCCTTTAGGCTTCTATCTGCTTCCATGGAAATTCCTGATAAGAAGAAGCAGAAAGTTAAACATTTATCTTACTCTGTTTCAGTTAAATTAGACAGGAGTGATTTACTGGGCTTAGCTCAGGGTTTACTTCAGGATCTTGACCCCCCCCCTCTTATTCTGATTTTACAGGTGAAAGAAAAAATAATTTATTTTCTGAAAATTCCCAGTATAATAAACAAGGAAATTATTTTGAGGGAATTCCTTCTTTTTTGTCTCCTCGGGTGTCTGATTCTGATTCTGAGAAAGGTGTTTCTTTTTTTTTTTTTTTGATGGTCCCACTGAAAAAAAAATATTTTTATGAAACCTTATCTATCTAGGTAGCTATATAGCTATTTGTACTTTGTTGACTGGGTTACTGTCACTGGGGGGCTAGTGACCTTGCTTCAGAGGAGACCAAGGTGGCATTTATACTACTTGGGGAAATTTGGGTAGGACATGGTGGAACTTTCCTCACTGTTTTCTCTTTGGAGCTAATAGTTGGAGCCGGAGGTCTACTACAGCAGCAAGGAAGAGGTCTAGGAGAAGCAGCAACATGGAGGATGAGAGGAAAACTCTGAAGAATTTGAAGGTGGAACATGGGAATTTGGAGAAAAATTTGCTCAATATAGAGACTCACAATGCTGGTAAAGAGTCTTGTGTAATGGTTGCTACAAATGAACAGCGTGTATCTGTCTCATTGGAGTGGTACAGGTAATAGAACTGGTGTCAGGAAGGCTTGTGGGTGATATTCTGCTGGAAATGATCAGTCAGGATGATCCATTTGAAAATTATTTTTCATGAGGTGCAGTGACGGATAACTTTTTCAGAGTTGCTGACTTTGATAATGTAGAAAACGGTTCCAGTTTTGTGGCAGCAGAGAAGGTAACAGTGACAGTAGGTAAAACAGCTAACTGTAAGTAAAACTGTTTTAATAATGAGAGGAAGTTTACTGTGAATACAAAAAAAATAGGACTGTAATAGATATTATGTGGGGGACAATTTGGTTCCTGTTACTTTGCAGTTTAGAACTAGTAAACTGGGAGAAGAAGATGTTAAAAAATGCACGCAGGGTTTATGTGAAACTGTTGGTAATGTTGTGAAAGTTTGATGTGAGAAACATAAGGAGTGGAGGGTAAAATCTGTTTTGAAATGAGACAAAAATGGTGAAATACTTGCCAAGTGTCATATTTGTGACTAGTTATTGAAGGATATTATGATAGGCTGACCAACCAAAATCATGTTTTTTTTTGTGTGTGTATGTGGGGGGGGGGGCTTTCCTCAATTAATGATTGTGACAAGAAACAATTTAGCCAGTATGGAGAGAAAGGATATACAGCAAGAAGGTGTGTGGCTGAATGCAGGTTGTATAAAAAAGGGACACTTGTGGATGAGCAATCAGGCTGAGGGGAGCATATGAGATAGCCGAAGAAGAAACTGTAGAAGAAGAAAAAAACAAGGAGAGGAAGAAGGAGGAGAGAGTTTGCCTGCAAGAAGAGAGGTCAGGAGAATGAATTGACAGAATTTTTTTAAGTTCTGGCCAATGAAAAATCTGATTCTGAGGATGACTCGTACTTAAACCCAAGAAAATGTTTCAGTAATGGAGAGGGTAAAAATAAGAAAAATAGCAGTTAAAATATTTCCTCTAATCATAAAAAAGAAGGAATATTAGCAATTTTTAGTACTTTCTATAAATGTAAACCATATGATGAAAACTTTAATAAGGATAGGGGATATTAGAATGGTGTGCTAAATGTGATGTGGATGTTGTTATGTTAGAGGATTTAAGATACCTGACAAGTGAAGAAAGACTGCAAAGAAAAAAAATTGTGGTGTGGAATATGTGACATAGGAAGTGTAAGTTGTTCTGAAGTGACTGTGTTATATAAACGAAAAAGAAAATTCTAAATGTAACATTGATAAGAATGACAGTGTTAACTGCTGTGCATGTGAGGTGAAGAGAACATGTTTATAGAATTATAGCATTGTATGCATATACAGATAGGAAGGACAGATAAATTGTTTCATCAAATATTAGACTTTGTGGTGGTTAGCATTAAATTTATAATTGCAGATGACTTGAATTATGATATAAGGGGAAGTTGTAAAAATAAAGGGTAAGATGTAAAAAACAGAGCAAGTGATAAAATGTGGGAAGTTAGATGTGTGGAATAAAAGTCAATGAACTTATAGAAGGCAGCACTTTGTTCTGAAATTATTTTTTACCATTGAAGGACTTGAGAGTAGCAGATGGTGATATAGTTGACAGGTTTCTCAGACCATTTATCAGTATGGAAGGAGGTAAGGAGGTTAGGGAAGAAATGAGTATATTAAAACAGGAAAGGGAATAAAAATAATTAAAGAGAAATTACATGGTGAACTTGGAGAGTGGGTAGTATTTCAGTTATGGAAGGATGATATAACCATGAAGTACTTCTGCAAAAACTGGTTTGAGTGGTGGATTGAATTTAAAAAGAAATATAAAAAGTATTTTTTTTCAGTGGTAAGATGATTTAAGAAATAAAGAGAAAGTAAAATATGGGAAAATGTATATACATTTATCAGAGAATTTAGATAGTAATATAAAAGTATATTATGATATAGAAAAAGAAATCAAGAAAAAAATTAAGGCATTTATATTTAGGCAGAGATATTATTTACAATGGTGGAGGTGTCTGCATATTTGGGTAAAATAGTAAACAAGGATATTAGTATAATGACATAAATGAAATGTAAAAGGAAGGTAAAAAGAACACAAGAACAAATTGAGTATTGTAGTACAGTATGTGAAAATATGTGTAAGAGTATAGAGATGGAAAATAGAGAAAGAATGGCAAATAATTTCCAGAATAAGTTAAGGAAGAATTTGAAAAATAGCGAATTAGATGAGTAGTTAAGAAAGTAAATGATTCAATATCTTTCCCATATAGGGTATGAAATGCAAAAGAAATAAATGAACTGGCAAAGAGAGTATTTTGTAAATGTACTAAATGAAGGGTTGAAATATTTTTTTTTATTTATGAATAGTTATGTCGTGGGATATTAAAACATGTATAGAAGCAATATGACAAGAGTGAAATGGAAAATGGGAGACTCATCGTGTTAAATAAAATAGATTTTACCATTTTTATGTGACTAATACATAGAATGAAAATAAAGATGAGGGATATTATGGAAAAAGTATATATGGTGTAAAAGGGAAGGGGTGTCAAGAATTGCTACTGATTGTGAGAGAAATTATGGATGTGAAACTTGTGGTAGGTGATATTAGTAAGGCATTTGATAAGAAGGAACATGATGCTTTGAGGTATGCTATGGAGAAGTGTGAAATAGGTAATAGATTTAGGAGAGTGTGTATGTCAGCATATCAGAATAACAGGGTAGAGTATTAGTGAATGGGTGGCTGAGTAAGGAAATATGCATTAAGTATGGTATAAGACAAGGATTTCCCATGAGTGGAATATTGTTTGCAGTGGCGATGAGTGTGATAGTAAGGGAAGTAGCTTATAAAAGGAAGGATGCTAGATATGTGATGCAAAACCAAGTGATGATACTGGTTGTTTTGACATATGCAAACAATATAATTGTATTTACTAAGAGCAACATATGTCCCTACAAAGGCAGAGGGGGTCCGTGTAATCAGGGTTCCAGAGATTCATTCTTTAGAAAACCCTACCGGCGCTCCTGAAGAGTGGCCCAATTGCTTTCCTCTGGAAGCAGTCGGGGGACGTCTTTCTTTGCATCTCAGTGCCTGGCTATTAATTACCACCGATTCTTGGGTGTAGAAGATAATAACCAGAGGTTACCAAATTAATTTCGATTCCTACCCAAAGCCACCAAAACAAATTCCTGATGTTCCACTCAGTCTAAGGAAAATAGCAGCTCTACAGATAGAAAAGCTGTATCAAAAAAGAGTCATGCAAAAAGTCCCACCAGACCAGATCAGATCCAGATTCTACTCATCATTCTTTTTGGTGCCAAAAAAGATGGGACTGGAGACCAATTTTGGTCCTCAGCAGTTTAAACAAGTTTGTCACACAGACAAAATTCCAGATGGTCATGGTTCAGTTCATCGTCCCCTTTCTGGAGGAAGACGATTGGATGTGCTCAATAGACCTTCAGGATGTGTATTACCACATCAAAATTGACAAGTGCTCCAGAAGGTTCCTTCGCTTCTGGCTGGGAGCCAATCATTACCAATTCCACGCTGTGCCCTTTGGACTCTCTACAGCCCCCAGAGTGTTCAGCAAATGTATGGCAGTGTGACAGCTCACTTGAGACTACAAGGATTCCGGGTGTTTCCATACTTAGATGACTGGCTCCTTACCGCCCCCACCAAGCACCTACTGGTAACAGCCTTGTACTACACCCTCTCTTTGGAAAATCTTCTGGGAATCTCTATAAACTGGGAGAAATCCAACTTGACTCCAACCCAATCTTTAGAATTTACAGGGGTGACTTTCACTACCCATTCTTGCTTAATATCTCTCCCAGATCACAGGCTACGAAGACTGAGGATCCAGCTCTGAGTGATACTCTGCCACTACATGGTTTCAGCTCGAGAGGTTCTGCAGCTGTTAGGGTTAATGGCAGCCTCAATATCAATAGTATCCATTGCAAGGCTTCACATGAGACTCCTGCAATGGCTTTGTTAACCCAATGGTATCCAAACCGTCATCCTTTGTCTTTCCAGATTGAAATAACAAATTGATGCAAGCAAGACCTAACTTAGTGGATGACGTCAGAGACAGAGCTCAGTCCAAGGCACATGGTCCGATATAGAGGCCAATCTGCATATAATACTTGTAGAATTGAGGGCAGTGCTTTTGGCGTTGCAAGCATTCCAGTCTGCCCTTCCTTCGGGAACAGTTGCTTTCCAATTGGACAATGTCAGTAGTTTGGTATATCAACAAACAAGGAGGAACCAAGTCCAACCCCTATGTCAAGAGGCCATGAGAGTTTGGCAATGGGCAACAGCTTCTAACCACTTTCTGATAGCAATGCATATCCCAGGGAATTCCAACGTGATTGCAGACAAGTTGAGCAGATGCATTCTCCTGCCTCACGAGTGGCCCCTCAACTCTGACATAGCGACAAAGATTTTCAGCCATTGGGGCCAGCCTTGCTGCGACCTGTTCACTTCCCCATCCAACCACAAATGCAGCAACTACTTTGCCCTAATTCCTCTGCAGGGGGAGTCCCCGAGGGACTCTCTAACCCATGATTGGCCCATGGAACTGCTATATGCTTATCCCCCCATCCCTCTGATTCCTCAATTCATGAAGAAAGCTCTTCGGTTGAAAAGCAAAGTGATCCTCTTAGCACCTTATCGGCCTCAACAGGTATGGTTCTCCTTTCTCCGGCCTTACACACTTCGCCGACTGTGGATCCTGGATCCAACTCCAGATCTGATTTCTCACCCCCAAGGGTTGAGCCACCCGAACTTGACCAGTCTCAAGCTCACAGCTTGGCTTCTCCACTTCCAGTGATCACCAGGCAGTGTAATCTTTCTTCTCCTGTACTTGACATTATCCTGGCTTTGCATAAACCATCCACCAGGAAACATTATGCTGACAAATGGAAAAGATTTTCAATTTGGTCTAGACAGAGAAAAGTAGATCCGTACTCTTCACCGGTCTCTGCCGTACTACAGTACTTATCAAACTTCTTTGAAGAGGGTGCCACAGCATCAACTATACGAGTTCATTTAGCTGCCATTTTAAACTTTCATAATGGTTTTGGTGACTCCTCTTAATTTTACATTGCCTAACAAAACCTTTTTGAAAGGAGTATATCACTCCAGACCTCCAATTAAGCAGCTCATAGACCCATGGAGCCTCACACTAGTCTTACAGTCTTTAATATGGCCTCCCTTTGAGCCTGCAGCCACTTGTGACGTCAAGTTTCTGTCTTGGAAATCTCTTTTTCTGGTGGCTATTACATCGGCCAGATACATATGCGTGAAGTGTCCTTATCTGATTTTCCATAAGGACAGAGTATCACTACATACCAATCCTTCCTTCCTCCCTAAAGTAATTTCTGAGTTCTCTATTAATCAGACTATTGACCTGTCGGTCTTCTTTTCTAATTTTTCTAACAAAGGAGAATATATGTCCACAGACAACTGAGATTTTACTTAGACAGGACAAAAACAATCCGCAAATCAGACCAGTTATTTATATCCTTCTCTAGTCCTAAAATGGGAAAGTCAGTTTCTAAAGTGACCTTATCTGAATGGCTTAGAGACTGTATAATTTTAATTTATGACCACGAGAAAAAGTCTACACCACAAAAAATCGATTCCCTATTATATGTTCGAAGACACAAAATTTCAAATGTGTCTTTATCAAACTTAAAACAACGAAAATTTAAAACAGAGAAAGGCATATAAGCGATTTCTTTCCCTGGAAAAGAAATTACTTGGCCGGCTCAGTTACTTTACCGTTTTCCCCACTGTAGTGCGATCTCGAAGTTGGTATATTTAGTTAGGAGGGGTGGGGGGTGTAGAGGACAACCCCCCCCCCACTTTGTTTTGTTTGTAGTGATTTTTTTTTTTATTGGGCCAAGCAATTTCTTTCACAGAGAAAGAAATTGTTTATATGCTGTTTCGCTGTTTTAAATTTTCATTGTTTTAAGTTCAATAAAGACGCATTCCACATTTTGCATCTTTAAAGATATAATAGGGACCCAAAAAAATCAAAGCTCACTCCACCATATCAATGGCAACTTCTGTAGTGTTCCACTCTAGAGCTTCCATGGACGACATCTGTGCAGCAGCTACATGGGCTACTCCTCCTACTTTTATCACTCATTACAAATTGGATCTGGTCTCCAGGGGAAGAGCTTCATTTGGCTCAATGGTGCTCAGGAATATTCTTCCATAAGGCCACCCAAGTGACACAAGGTAGCTGGGGACTCTGTCCCTTCAATGATGAATGGATTGAAGATTAACAACATCACATAAAGAAGTTATGCCTTACCATAACGTTCCATCTGTGTTGATCTTCATCCATTCATCACGTCCCACCCTCCTTCCCCCTCCTAGAGGCTCCTGGGGGATACTTCGGGTCCAAACTGCTGGATTAGGGTTCTTGCTCAGAGACAGTCTCTGCTTTACTTAGTTCGGGCAAACTCAATCTGAGGTAATAGGGAGAAGGGTATTATGGATAAAATCTTAGCTTGAGAGTTTTTGGCTGGCATGAGCTTGGTATAAGGCCGCTCGGTTCTGAGGATGGAACTGATAACCCATCAGTAATGAATAGATGAAGATCAACAACACAGATGGAACGTTATGGTAAGACATAACTTCTTTTTTCTTATATGAGTGTTGGTAAATGTCTCTGCTGTTTCTTGCATGTATTGGGAGTAGTTCTTTAGCTATGTTAGAAACCTAGGAGGAAACTCCCAGATATGCTCAGAACTAGTTCAAAATGATGTGAAGATTACTGATCCTACAGACATTGCCAACATACTGGCTGACAGGTTCAGTGCCAAGTGAGAACTGAGCAAAACACAGCATCCATGGGACCTGATAAACCCACAGCTAGGACAGCTGTTTAATCAAAAGCCTTATCTGCAAAGCCATGGAGAGGACACAGATATCCTTCAGAAGGACCTGGGGACCCAGGTTGATAGTAGTCTGTCATTCACCCATGTAGGTAGTCAGGAAGACCTTCTACATTGCCCACCTTATCATGAAGGGATTCTCATCTAGAATCACTCATCAGACCAATGATTGAGTACAATGATGTATCTGACCCGACACTTGCAGCAGCTGGGCCACAAAAGTTCCTCACCAAAAGGATAAAGGGTCTCAAAATCTGTCCTATGCTGCCAAGAACTCCAGCTCTATTCAGTCTAACATACAAGGCCATGTCAAACCCAGATTTGATGAATATAAAATCTAGATCCATCAGAGCCACAGAGGGATAGATTCATCACCCGAACAAAATCCGGTACATGTGAGGCAGAGCACCTCTGGCCTTGTTCAATGGATGGGAGTATACCCCAGGGATTACCTCAGTGTCACTGCTCGACAGCAAAATAATGGGTATAGTTCCAAATGATGGGCTAGGCTTGTAAATGCCCTCGGGCAGATAGCCTAGTATGAACCTATGAACCTATGAACCTATTGTATGTTAGTTATGTTTATTCCTCTACTTGTATGTGTTGTTTCACTTTCCTTTGTAATCTCAAGAATTGAGCTAATGTACAAAATTTCATTTAGACTACACATGTGTAGTTCTAAATGACAATAAAGTTTACTTTGACTTTGACTAAATCCATGGAAGTATTTACCAGAAGAAGGGATTAAAGCTATTAAAGTAAGGAAAAATTGGTGTACCAAGATAATATAGCATCAGGATTTCCTATGGAAACTGGTAAATTAATAAGTTACCAGTAAAGGGGAATATGCTATGACGTTTGTTCTGTTATAATGCAATAGACGAGCCTTTGTGGGATCTGTTCAAGTATCTTTATTATGTACAAACACATCACGGTAGTAGCTTATTAACTTTAACTGAAGTAACTTATATACAAACTAACTGCATTCATTCTCACATGCTTACTCTCTGGCTGCACTCTCAAAATGGCACTAGGAATAGCACGTGCCTGCTATTTATATATGCACGTACATCACTTGCAATGGTTCTTAAAGACACATCACTCACACTGCTCTACATACTCCCTCTTTGAGAAATAGATCATGTAATGATTAGAATACCAGTTAACATGCAAATAACACAAATGGCTTTTTTGTCATGCATTTATACAGAACTATGTATGTATATACAGTTAGTTCCAAGTTGCTGTATATTTCACACTTGGTTTAGAGATGTGACCAAATCGTGTGAGATAAAGCTGGGAATTAGACTTAGCAACTGGAACTGTCTCTGCATAATGTTCGATCTTAGGAATATTGGGAACATCCTCGGGAATGGGATTGGAAGGTAGGACATGTTCTGGAACAGGAGCATTGCCTGTATTGCTTTTAGATCTAGAGTCTGTATCACAGGAAAAATGCTATGACAATGATTCTGGTATAGGAAGTAGGTGTCTGCGATTTCTCGTGTACTCCGTACCCTCAGATTCTACGAAGTAGGATCTCTGGCTCAGTACATATACCTGTTATTTTGGTTGAAACCTTTTGCCGTTTGTATCTTCACTGCCTCTCCTTTTTTCAGTGGATGAAGAAATCTGCTTGATTTATCATAATTGGACTTCTAGATAGAATGCTTCTTGAATAATTGGGCTCTGATGGTTCTGTTGTTTTTAGCTTTAGGCCTCAATAAACTAGAATTAATAGGTAGTGTTGTTCTGGTTTGCCTGGATAGAAGTCTCTGAACAGGCGAGTCAAGTATATCATGATGGGGTATGTTTCTGAGATTAAGTAAGTTAAAAAAAACACCGGTGTTATCACGCTTTGACCTTTCAGGTAATTGCTTTGCACTCTGCACTGCACATTCATCTAGCTCATTTGACTGTGGATATTCTGGACTACTAGTAACATGTACAAAAGTCCCATTCTCTTACAAATGTCTGAAATAACTGAGTAGTAAATTGAGTGCCATTGTCAGAAATAACTTTATGTGGACTACCATGGACTGAGAAATTACATTAAAACTTAGTAATAACAGTAGTGGATGTGAGATTAGGTAGTAAATCAATCTCAAATCAGTTTGAGTAAGAGTCTACCAATACTAAATAATGCTGATTGTTCCACTCAACTATGTCACTGGCTACTTTTGACCAAGGTAGTTCAGGAAATTGACTTAGCTGAGGTGGTTCTCTTTGCAAATGCAGTTTAGTACTATTGCATACTGAACAAGAAGTACTTTATCAATGTTTTTCACTAGTGAAGGCCAAAATACTAGTTCTCTTGCCCTTCTTTTGGTAGATTCGGACCCTGGGTGATCACAATGCAAAATCTGGGTATATTCATGTTCTAAAGAAGCAGGAACAACAATTTTAGGACCTTTGAAAATAATAATGCTGTCTTCCGTCAATATCTCATCTTTGTAAGGAAACATTAATGTAGTGGTTGAGCTTCTGCAAAATTGGATCAGTCTTTGTATGATCTCTCAGCTCATCAAGTCTCATGGTAGAAAAATTACACACTGCCATTATGTCAAAGTCAAAATTTTATTTGTCAAGCTGTTCTGTTGTATTTCTGGGTGATCTGGATAAGGTGTCAGACAGATAAAGAAGTTTGCCTTTTGTATAGACCATTTTGAAGTTGTACCTTTGCAATTTGAGCATCATTCTTTGTAATCTCGCTGGAGCTGAATGCATAAGCTTCTTTAGAATAGTTACTAGAGGCTGGTGATCAGTTTCAATCGGAATAGCTCGACCGTAGATATAATCATGAAACTTTGAACATGCAAATACTATTGCCAATAGTTCTTTCTCGATTTGAGCATACTGCATCTCAGTTTGGTTAAGTGTTCTAGATGCATAGGCTTCTGGTCTGCCTTCCTGAAGAATAACTGCACTAAGTCTAAATTTTGAAGCATCACAGGAAAGAGTGACTGTTTTTTTGACATCATAATATCTTAATGTAGGTGGGGTGGCAGTTTTCTACTTAAGGTCTTCAAATGCCTTCTGGTGCTGTTCCAACCAAAACCATGTAACATTTTTGTGTGTTAGCTCTCTTAAAAGTGCTGTCAGCTTGCTGAAGTCTGGTATATACTTGCCGAAATAGTTGACCATGCCTAGGAAACTTTGTAGAGCTTGAATATTATCTGGTGCTGATATCTCAAGAATAGCTGCTTGCTTAGCTCTGTTTGGTCTTAAGCTAATGCTGATAAATAAATGACCTACATATGTAACTTCTTGTAGTCTGAATTTGCAGTTTAGAGGATTAAGCTTTAAGTTCACTTCACGTGCTCTGTCTAAAACTCTTTTTAAGATTTCTGTCATACTCTGCTTCACCATTACCTCCAACCAATAAATCATCTACTGTTATGGCTCAAGGATAACCTGAAAAAAATTGCTCCATTGCATACTGGAAGACTTTACTTGCAGAATGTATTCCAAATGGCATCCTCAGGAATCTATACCTGCCAAACAGGGTACCAAAAGTGGTCAGTAATGAGGAGTTGCGATTAAGCATCACTTGCCAAAATGAACTTTTTGCATCCAAGACAAAAAAAACAGTGGCATTCAGTATTAGTGCTGCAACCTCTTCAACTGTACGCATAAGATGATGCGGTCTCTTTAATGCTTTGTTAAAATCTCTTGGGTCAATACATATTCTGATTTAATGTGAACCTTTTTTGGGGGCTGCTACCATGGATGACACCCATTCAGTTGGTTCTGTAACTGGACAAATTACACCTTGCTGCACTATTTTATCCAGTTGAGCTTTGACTTTATCCTGCATAGCTATTGGAACTTTTCTTGCTGGTCTGTCTACTGGACTGATGTCTGGGTCTAACTTCATAGAATACACAATTGGAAGTTTGGCCAACTTGTCATCAAAAACATCAGCATACTCTGAGAAAATGGCTTCAGAAAAACTGGAACTAGGATATGCGCTTACATGATGAACTTTTTAGTAAAAGAAATCAGATTCATTCTCAAACTATCTCTGAGACCCAATAATGACTGCACAGGTCTACGGACTACATAGAATAACTAGCTGTAACAGTTCATGGCCAAATAACATGAAAGCATTACTGAGCCGTCAGTTTGAATTTCTTCACCTCCATAAGCAACAAGTTTCGACTACTAACCACATTGAGTTGTTCATTAGTTCTTACCTTAGCAAATGTGTCTGCTGATATAACATTATACTCTGAACCAGTGTCTCCTTTGAGCTCAGTGGATTTACCATTAATCTGGACAATACAAAACACTTTGTACTTTGCCACCAAATTCACTGTGTTAACCTTTTCACTAATTACTGATACACCATCTACAATACATAGAAAGTAGAATTGCAGTTCTTTATATGGTCAACTTGCTTTTTTAAGTGGCCTTTATAATTGTTTGAGGCTTACTTCATTTGCAAAACTTTTGAAAACTGTTCCATTTTTTATACTTGTGGCATTGTTGACCAAATGTTAAGCATTTTTCTTTTTTAGGCTCATGATTGGCACCACAGCTGCGACAGTTAACAATAAAACTGGACTTGGGTTTTGCTGACTCACTCTTGTACTGCACTGAGCATGCTCTTTTCTCAGAACTTACTGGAAAACTACGTAGTTTCCTTGGTGAACTAGCAGGGGCTGTGGCTACCATGTGCTTAGGCCTGCCTCTGTTTGCCAAGTGTTGCATACTATCTACATTTGTTCTGGAGCCTGCTGAAACCATGCTCTTGTCCCTTGCAAGCATACTTTTGTGCATTTCTGTAACTTCATGAGTCTGACAAATCTCTATGGCTCTACTCAACATTAAATCACAGTCCCAAAGCAAAATCTTTCT
Source organism: Protopterus annectens (assembly GCF_019279795.1). Classification (NCBI taxonomy): domain Eukaryota; kingdom Metazoa; phylum Chordata; order Ceratodontiformes; family Protopteridae; genus Protopterus; species Protopterus annectens. The sequence continues at coordinate 165,512,534 of NC_056737.1, forward strand.
CACATCAGCACTGTTAATACCACACAGAAGCCTGTCCTTTATTAACTCGTCTTTTAAGTCACTAAACCAACACTTTTTAGCTTTGTTTCTGATGTCAGTAATATAAGCTGCAAAGGTTTCCCCTGGTTTCTGATCTCTTGTGTAAACAAATGCCTCTCTAATGTAATATTGGTCTGGGGGTTGCACATTTCCCTGAATTTGCACTTCAAACACCCAGGGTCTTCCCTTGATTCAGCGTGTACAACAATATGATGTTTCACCTTCTCCCTCATATACTGCTGGTGCATACACAAATGAATACTCTCTTTCAGTGGCTTCTAACCCAGCTAAGTTTAGAAAAATGAATATCCCAGTACGTGCATCTTTGTCAGAATAAGCTGCTTGTATAAAAATATCGTACTCTTGCTCAAATATTCTCCAATTATCTGCAATGTTCTCATATACAACTGGTGAGGACTTTCGAAATTTGTCTGCCATATTAACACATACCAGTGAGGGATTTTGCAAATATACATGAACACGCACTCATGCACATATGCCAGAAATTTATGCCAGTATTTGTAACTTTGCCCAGTGGCACAACAAACCTCTGAATAACTGAACTTTGTGAAGTAAGTCTTTGAGGCAGTGAAACACTCTGTAATGGTGGCACTTTGCGAATAGACACACCCAGCACAAGAAACTTTTCGAAATGGCTGTACTTTGACTGTACTTCACGAAATAGTTGCACTTTACACACAAATAACTTTTCAGAAAACATGCACAGTAATAAGCACACACTGTAAGCACTTTTACACACTTTGAGGTACTTTAACTTTAGTTATGCCTTTGATACAATACAAAGTCACAGTTATGCCAAACAGCACTTTGCCAAAAAACATGCATTAGCTATGCTTTATTTATGCTTAATGTGCCCTTTTTTCCCTTATTATATTTGTTTTGCTGATTTAATCTCTTTTCCTGCCCAGTGTACTTTTCTTGCACTTGTTTTACTCTAAACATGCACATTTTGCTTTAAACACACTCATTTTGCTTTAAACATGCTCCTTTTGCTTTTCTGATAATCATTTTATCAGATATCTTAATCTTAAACATTTCACTTAGTTAATAAATCTTTTGTGCTACTTGCTTCTTTACTAATGTGGGTTGTGCCCTTGTAATGTTCCATTTTATCTTGTTTACAAAAAAAAGGTTTGTGTAAGTTTTCATTACCTTGGTTCTTTTCTGGCTCTTTTTTGTGCTCATTTCTCTTAGTTTACCTTCACTGTTATTTCTGTACCTCATGGCTCTGAATATCAGTCTCTGGATTCCTGGTTCTGACACCATGTCGCTTGTTCTCTTATAATGTAATAGACAAGTCTTCATGGGTTCTCTTCATGGGTTCTGTTCAAGCAGCTTTATTATGTACAAACACATCATGGTATTAACTTTAACTTAAGTAACTTATATACAAACTAACTACATTCATTCTCGCATGCTAGCTCTCTGGCTGTCTTCTCAAAATGACACTAGGAATAGCACCTGCCTGCTGTTTATATATGCACGTACATCACTTGCAATGCTTCTTAAAGCCACATCACTCACACTGCTCTACATGCCATATAAAAAAATGAAAGAGTGTGTTTATTTTGTGGGAAGGAAGAGACAAAAGTGCTTTTTTTAAAATGTAAAATAGTGAAAATTTGGAAAATATATGAAATATTTTTGAGAATATTAATGACAATGTAGATATGAATATGATTATGTATGGATATAAGAATAAGAAAGAATATGTGAGAAGGGTAAGTAATAATTGTAATATGGGTTATTTGGAATGAAAGATGGAATGGATGTTTGTTTAATGGGGAATGGATTTTGGCATATACATTGCAAAAAATCAGATTGTGGTTGTGGAAGAAGGAGTGGGGGTCAATTGTGGAAGAGTAACAACTAGAATATTATAAGAAAGTTAAAAACAGTAAGAAATAGAAATGGGTTTATATGTGCCTGTAAATGTTTAAAGTTTGTAAATAATATTTTATGTTGTGTTAAATAAAGGACCCATAGTCATTTAGATAGCTGCCTTGAGATTTTTTATATCCACTTCAGCTACTATATGGGACATCAGTTTAATGTCTCATCCAAAGGATAACACACTCAAGTGTGCAGCAACCCCTTATGTTGCTGTGTATTGTCAACAGTCCATCTACCTGGAATTGGAATAGAACCCACAATCTTCTGCACAACAGATGAACTAGTAGTCTCGGTGGTAACATAAAGGCATTCTAGTGTCTTTGAAAAATATGAGTAATTACAACTGAAATTTCTTCAACATACTCTTGTTCCTCTGTGATTCCAACTTTAGATTATTTTATTACAGTCTATAACATATCTGACACCTTCCAGCCCCTAAGAAAGTAGATAGATTGCATAAGGTTCCTCAGTTTTACACATTTGTATCTTCTAATCCCACATCTGACCCTGCAGTGATTTCCTTGACAAATGCTACTGAAGGTAAACATTTGGTAAATGCTAATCCCTTTCCCTCTGATAAGGATGGGAACACTTTTGATAGATTTGGGAAAAAGTGTATACTTCTGCCACACTTCTATAATTTTTTAATTTCAAGTTGTCATGCAAATTTTTGCTTGCATCATGAATGTGAAGAATGTTGTAGCCACTTTTCCATCTTCTGAGGAAACATTTTCTATCAGTACACTTATTGTTTCTTTGTCTCAAGATACCACTTTTTGACTGCCAAAAAGCAATTACTAAAAATGGAAATCAAGGTCTAAACCAGATGGAGATAAAACAATGGGAACTGGGATCTTTAGAAAATGGTAGGAGCAAATTGCATAGGAAAAATGGGAATTGTGAGAACAATGCATACAGGGGAGGAATGAGATTTAAAAGAAGGCCGGATTTGAATGAGCTATGTAATTTTTGACTGACTGTGATTGGGTAGATTATAAGATTATATAATGCTTGTAACTAAAATTGTGTTAATATGGTTTGTGATGTAAAATGTTTGCAACTAAGATTATGTCAATGTGGTTTGTTTTCATTTATATAAATATATGATTGCCTATGTAGTAAGTGATAATTTAATAAAGATGTTTCTTGTTTAAAAAAAAAAAAAGATGCCACTCTTTGAAGCATGCATATGATTCAGTTGATACCTCTCCTTGAGCAGCTGCTACTGGAAGTGTTAAGGTTTGCTTGGTTACATTCTTAAAATTTACCTGAGAACATTAAAACTGAAATTCTCAATTTTCCTTTCTTCTGCTGAGGTCCTTAAAAAGTATGATGAGATAGAGACAGGGAGACCGACACTGATACAAAGGGTGACTCAGATTTTTCAGCCTGACTTCTTCATTCTCCAAGTCTATTAAAGATTTCACACCTACCACAACATCTTTTTATAAAAAGCAAAATTAGCAGACCCAGCAAACGTCTGGCAAGCAGACATTCCAAAAACAGTAGCAAGCATGCTCAAAAAAGAAGTGGACGACCTCCCATTAATCGGAACAGTCCAACGAATTTGAATGCCTATTTGTATTTGCTACCCCCCTTCTAATTCTAATAATGGCAAGCCTTTAAATCTCTCCCAAAATCTGGGTCTCGATTTCTATCTTTGGAAATAGATATCAGCCAGATGGGTTCTGTGAGTGTTCCATCAGGGGTACAAATTGCACTGTGAGTCTCTTTCTCCTTTAATGACACTAAGAGCCCCTTCCTCTTTTCCAAGTGATTCCTCCTTATCCACCAGATCAAACTTTTTTCCCTTCTGTCAGTGCTGACTTGAGAGATTATAGAGTGGGTCCATGTCAACACTGAATATTCATTTCATTGAAACACAAATGGTCAGTCCCATTTCACTGAAAACTAATTTTATAGAAAATTGGAGAAGTGTATAGAAAGTATGTGATGATATCATTTCTTATCATAGGAGTTATTACAATAGTGAGTCCAGCAGGGTATTTGTGAATTGTGATTTTCAGCATCATGTTGTACCCCTAGATCTGCAGATTTCTGTGTTTGCTCTCCAGCACCGATCCGCTGTGTGGTGTTTTTTTCCTCTGTTGTTGTGTGATTATATACATAATGACTTCCTAAATTGCTGCGCATTAATCAACAGCATAACTTCAGCTCTCCCAGTGTGAAAAAGAAACTGAGAAAAAGGAATGCTATTGGTGAAATTCAGTCATTGGACAGTAAATACACTGCATGGATGCCAGCAAAGAAGACATTTGGAAAATCTGAAAGAAAATCAACCAGAAAAGGTGAAGAGAAAACATTGTCTGGGAAGAGTTCTGTAGGTGTTTGGGAAAAAAGCAGTTCAAGCTTAAGCTTTGGTTCAAAAGATGGCTTCCAGTAATTTAGAGAAACAAATAAATCAGATGTTCTCAGACATGATTAAAATAAATGAAATGTTGAAGGAATATATCAAGTTAAACAACAAAAGGCTGGAAAAAATAGAAGAGGCTTTAACTAGCCATTCAGATGAACTGTTAAAACTGTAAAACTCAGAGGATGACATAAAGAAAAAGCTCGCTAAACATGAGGTTTCTCAAGCGGAACTGTGTAAAAAAGTAGTAGAGTTAGAAGAAAGAGTGTGTAGAGAAGACCCAAGATTTTCTGCTGTACCAGGAAAACTGGAAGGAACAGACTGTATTACTTTTATGAAAGCACAAATAAGCAACTGGACTGGTGTTCCACAGCACAAATTGTTAATTGAAAAGACACTTCAAGTGTATGCTCCACACCTGGCCATGAGAAAGCAGCCAAGACGTATATTAGTAAAGATACAATCATACCTGCCGAAAGAGTTGATTCTGACAAAATTGTGGCATAAGGGCAAAGTATTAACAGCTAGAGAGAGCAGAGTGTTATTGATTGTATGGCAGGTAGAAGAGAAGCAAATTCAGCCCAGCAATCAGGCAATGTCAAGAGGCAGGTCTGAGATTCAGGCTGCTGTATCCAGCTTTTTTTAAATTGTTTTTTTTTTTGCTGGTGAGTTAAAGACATTTCTGATGCAAAGTAGGCTAAGGAGGAAATATAAAAAAACTTTGTCCAACATAAAATGAGTCAGCAAGCATAAGAGGACTCTGCTTCTAACTCTTCTGACAGTAAGGTTCATAGACAGACTCTGCTGGTGAAATATTTTCCAGTGTTCCTAAGGAAAATGCTTGAGAGACTGAAAACAGCACAGGAGTTGACAAGAAGAATCAGCAGTACCATGGACTTGAACCAGATTCTGGTGTTGGTAGATGAAGATGAACAGGAAGTGGACAAGCAACTCTGAAATTAGTGAGTACATGGAAGACTATAAAGCATCTTATCACATTTGTGAAATATGATTTTACAAGAAAAAGTGGCTGAAAAGCATTGGACTTTTGTTAACGTTATTAAACTTTTGGGTGGGCCGTAATGCACATAGCCCACTTTATATCATTAATGTTTAGAAGGGCACTAAAAGGGGGAAAACTGTAAGTAAAACAATTATTGTTATTAGTATTTGTATAAAACATTCCATGATATAAACTGCATGTTATATACAGTAATTTTTGTGTAGGGTGTAATCAGGAGTATTTTAAACAGGGAGGGAGTCTTTTCAGTAACTGCTGTGTTAAAGATATGAAAGTAAATAAGTACTTTTCTAGTTGTGAGAAATTTAGCGGATCCGACGCCTAGAGACACAGGCAGGCTCTCCTCCTTCGGCCTGCACGGACTTGGGCCGAGGTCTGCCTCGATGCCACCAGTGCCACCCTCCTTTCGGGCTCCGGCCGGCGCCGGCGGGGCTCGGGCAGAGAGTGTCGGCTCTGCCGTCGGCCACTGGTGGGCGGAGGAAGCCAACAGGGTCCCCTCAAGCTCTCGGCGCCACGTCACCTCGGCACCGATGGAATCTGTGTGTGTATCTGTTCGCGCCCGAGTGGTCATTGAGTCACCCCCTGCGTCCCCTAGTCCTTTGGAGCCCGGTCTTGAAGGCCTTCTCCGTTCTTCTGTTTCCTCTCGGTCTTGAGGATGTCAGATTCTGATATATCGGGTGCTCAAAGACTGACCCTCCCCCAGTCCCCCCAAGAAATCGGTTTTTGTTGTTTCCGCAGCGGCCGGGCCCATGACCCGGCCCCCCCCCCATTTCCTCCTCCGACTGCCTTTCTCCGTCGAACCAGCCCGCCTCCTCCGAATTGGAGGCTCCGGGGTGCCTCCGAGGTTTCCGACCCCCCTTCCAGATTGGTCCTGGTCCTCGGGCGGACTTCGGACGGGGACAGGGAACCAATTGGCTGATGTGTTTGGGATTCCAGTGCTCCCCTCGTTCCTTTCCTCGCGGCCATCACGTCTCCCATCGCGACGCTTCGGGGACCCGGGGGGTCCCAGGGACTGGGGGTCCCAGTTCTGCTTTTCCGTTCTGCCATGGGCCAGTGCCTTGGCATCTCTCTTGGGTCATCTCTCTCTTCCGGCGCAGAGACCCCCTGGGCAGTGGCCCTGGGGCGTGGAGACTGTTGTCCGGCCTGAGTTACCCCATTGGGGTTCCTGTCTCCCCCCTCCCTGCGGGTTGCTTGAGTTCGGAGGAAGGAAGGGAGGGTGCCCCAAGGAAGAGAGCTCCAAGGGACAGACATCAGACACGGATCTCGATGATCTTGATGATGCAGTACTCATATGATGTCTCATTTACCTCAAACAACGAGGCGCTGGATGAACATTCGTTGCATATCCGAAGATTCACAGGATATTGAGGCGGCCTCAAACAAGCTCGGGCTCCAGCCCTCCCCGGAGCCTCTCGCTCCGCAGCTCTCCGCCTGGACCTTCTTCTGTTTTAGTCCGCCTCTAGATGTCACTGGGCATTTGGAACAATCCTGGATCCCCTTTGTACTGGCTCGTCTGCTCCAAATAGGGTTCTCACTAAAGGCGTGGCTGCCTCTAAAAGAGGTGGTATCTAGATGCCATGGTGGTGGCATCTGCTATCACAGTAAGTCCATCAGAGCTTCAACACAGTCTGGGGTATGGACCTGTGCAGGTCCGTGGTGACCTGTGGAGTTTACCTGGCCTGACCTGAATTATTTGGCACATTTTACCAGGCTATTGGGAAGTCTCCTGAAGGTTCAGGCTTCAGAGGCGGGTAAGGTACACAGCCCAGATTTGGTGTCAACCGGCTCTCGCCCCTGCCCCAGTCAGTTGTTCTAACTCGTCCATGAGGCTCATTTCAGTCTCGCCCGTCCAGGAAAGCCTGGCTCCTGAGCCGGTATCCTCAGAGAGGCACAAGCCTGCGCAGTTCCCCTGCCATCTTCTGGAGGTCCTCCGCTGTGTCCCCTCTGTTTTCCTGGCTTGCACAGGAGACAAGCCTACCCACAGCTAGAACACCCTCTTCCTCCCTGTGAGGGTTGAGGCTGCCCTTTGTCTGCTAAACAGGTGCCCCTTTATTTTGTGAGCTTTGACCGAAAACTTCGTGGCTTTAGGCCCGAATAGGCTAAGGAGAAAAGGAGGGGAAATTCTCCTAAGTCTTTTAAGATAAGGCTCAGAAGGCAGGGTGTGGGGAAGTCCCGGCCCAGAGGCGTTTTCTCTTCAGCAGCACCATCAGGGATCTGCTGAGAGTGAGTCCCTTCAGAGCTCTTGCAGCACCCGCGTCATGAGGGATTCTTCGTGGCTGCTGCTCTCCCAGGATATGAGTCGTTTCACCAAGCACCTGCCCGGGTGGGAGTCAATCACTCTTGCTAGATGGGTGAAGACTGGACTGACTGCCACCACCAGGCATCTACTAATGGACAACCTCAAAGCCACCATCTCTGGGTATTACCCTGGGGATTTACATTCAATGGTCAAAGTCTGTCTTGCTGCCCTCTCAGCATAATAAGTTCATAGGAGCAGAGATAGACTCAGACGATGATGCTTGCGTCTTTCTTCTCAGCGAAGGATCAAACAGGGCCAAGTTCAAGCTCAGTCTCGAGATCCAATCTCCCAGCCAGGATGGTTCTACAAGTTTTAGGCTCAATGTCACCATAACTTCAGATGTTTGGGATCCATCGCTACCCATTCCCCCCCACTTCTCCCTCCCCTGCCCCTGAGATCAGAAAGAGTTTGACGAGTTCTGTTCTTTTTGTTTTTTTGTTCCCGATGTTATATAAGCAGTAAGCAAGGCGTGTGCATGTATGCATGCAAACCGATCTGGGGGGAGTAGTGGGGGATAGTTTTACACTATAACAATAGATAACAGGCTGGACAAAAGCAAGCTTAATGTTCATATGCTGTGTTCATGGGCTGCTGGAGTGAGGGTGGGGTATAAAAGTGCAGTGATTATATATATGTAGTAGAATTGTGATATTTTCTTTTTTATTTTACTATCTTTGGCTTAAGCTGTAAACAGGCGATCTGAAGTAGTTAGCTTCATTTGGTCATCAACCTGTGGGCTTCGGATCTGAACCAGATCCAAGACGGCAGTTTCACCAGCATCAGATCTGAGCTCCAAGCTCATCCCCTTACCCTTAATACCAGTACCAGACCTCTCAACTGTACCGAATTTCTATGTAAATACCGGTTTTGAGGGCAAAATATTGGGGCGCCACGAATTCCCGCATGGCCCCTTTAATTTCCGATTTTCTTTTCTTTTTTTTTTTCTCCTGACGTCATCAACAAAGTGTGCACAATGATGTCAGCTTTGTCCCCCAGCTCAGGTTTCCTTGTTTAACGGCTGGTTTGTTTTCCCGCTTTACTTATTTAACGTCTGACTCTGTCTGCAGCTATGCAGTATGCACGGATGGCTTGGCTTCGACTCCTCCAGGTAAAAAATAGCTTTTGCCTTAAAGCAAGATAAACTGTACTTCAGGAGTGTGTAAACTGTCTTTTTATTTAAACAGCAGCACTCGTGCTAACAAATCTGTGTAATACTAGACTAGTGTGCTTAGAAACAGGTTTGCTTGAAGGTTTTTTTATTTAATTTCACTTGTACTGACTGAGTCTGTGCATGCTATTTGCTTTGTTCACGGCCAGCTGCAGGAATTGACATCTGTGCTTTCATTAACTTATATGTCATAAATAAAATCTTTTTGAATGGAGAAAGGAATACATAATAGCCTAAAGATAACTATAGTCAAAGCTCTATGCATGTACGTCGCTGCAGCAGGGGAACCGTTATTTAAAAAGAATGAAACTAGCGAGGGCCAGTAGGTTGATTGAATATAAGGCAATCGAATCGATATACCTTCCACAATTTAAGTCTGTGTCCTTTCTTGCACTACCACTTGTAAACAAAGAAACATGTACCATTTAGTGTCGTATTTGTAAACAGTAATGTGACTATAAGTCACTCTAGAAATAATCTGTGAGACTGAGACCGTGATACATGCATTGAGCGTTTGAGCTTTGTGTACATTCCATTTCTGTTGATGTCCGTTAAGTTTGTTATTCTACTCTTGTTACTGCTGTTCTTATGAAGCTAGGTTTTTAGACATTTGACCAGCAGATTACTTACGAAGAACTTATTAGGTTTACACTTTAGATCTAAGATTCTTTTACAGCTGCTTGCAGCTGATGGTCTGCATTTCATATTCAAGTGTCTTTCAAACTTAATTGTTTCCAAAACCAAGTAAAATCTTTAAGCTGCAGATTTTATTCCTGATATATAACTGGTATGCAACATTCAAAAATATAGTTACAGCATATTACTTTAATACTATTATTTTATTTGCCAACTCTTGTATCAAACACATATTAAGACATTTTCATTTCTAGTCTGTTGATTTGCAGCTGTTTACAGCTGCTTGCAGTTCATGTTCCAGTGTATTGAAGAACAGTTTATGATATAATTCATGTTTGTGAACTTTATGGATTTACTTACTGAATTATAGTTAATGTATAACATTTGGAAAGATTGTTCATGATATTCAAGCTTTCTATCATTAACTTCTGAAGTTTTTTTAAGTGAACTAGACTATGTATTTCTGCATTTTTTAACTTCTGAAGTGACGTGCATTTGTGCAGTTCTACAGTAGGGAACTGGCTGTGTAGCAAACACACACACACACACAATATACATATATAGTTGTGTGCTACATATATATTGTGGAAGATTAGTGCAGCTTTGCATTTTATTATATACAGATGCAAATTGGACAGATTCTTCCAAGCAAAACAGAATCTTTTGGTTAATTAAATGTACAGCAAGTAACTTTGGTTCAGTCTTAATTGCTGGGGAGCAGTGTGTTTTGGTTTATGTCTGTCTCTCTCTCTTTCTCTCATTCTGGATTCCTCTGGGAGGAATGATTTCCATCTTCTTCTCCTCCATAGTCTTTCATCACCATATTTGATCCTGTTTCCTAGAGCCTAAGTTCTAGACTCCCAGTCACTTTCCACAAAGGGCATATTTTCTCTTACTGGGCTTTCCTCAGCCTTCATGATTTGCATCCAATAACTTATTAAAGAAACCTGCTCTTACTATCACAGCCAGGTAGCTATCTGGACTTAAAGCAACAGGTAGGCTTGGCAAAACACTTACTTGATTTAATTAAACATTGCTCTGTTTACAATGCATTCTGTATATAACATTATAATCATTATTTGTATTATTAGTTATATATGTTGACATTATTTGCATCACTGTTTACAAATATCAGTCATACTCTTCTGTATGGTGAGAGACACACCACTATGATACAGAAGAGTCCTCCTCCTTTTTGATGCTGTATTTATAGTGTGGGTGTGGAAGTAGACTTTTATGACGGAAATGTTCTGAATTGGGCAGTTTTGTTATTATTGGTTCATGCATTTTGTTTCATTGCCTACAGTACAGCCTACTGGAAAAATAATAAATTTAAAATGTGCTCTGTCTAACAAGTGTGTTGTATTATACAAGGAATATAATTTAATAAAGTCAGGAAGGTGTACCAAAGAAAAGAAAATATGTATGGTTCTTGTTTTGTGCACAAGGGGCCAATGATTTGAAAACAGCCCAAAGGTAATCTTTATCCACCACTGGCCAGATGCATTTTCTTTGGATGTGGTGTGAGTTTCTGTGCTGTTTCAATGAATGTGAGTTTCAAGGGCAGAGAAGTTTTAATGCCAAGCTTATTTTCATTGTGAGACAGTATTGCTTTGTTTACCAGATGTCTATTAGTGTTTCTGCATTGTTGTGCTGTAAAATGTAAAAATAAAATCCAAATAATCATTGTAGAAGTAAAGCAGTATGCACACATTTGTGTTTATAGTAAATGGGAAGAAATAGCCAGGTAATGGGACATTGGGATGGCTGCAGGGGGACTCTGGTGCCATATTTTGGTTGTCTGTTCTTCAGTTTGCGTTTGAAGGTTGGTATCCCATAATTCCATCGGAGTGGGTGGGGTTATGTAATTATTATGCAAATTAGATGTTAATCAGCGTACAGATTTGTACCTATTTTTTATGGGCCCTGTCCAGATTTTTGATGTTTCCAGGTTGAGAGGTATGACCAGTGCATCTCCTTCCTTCCCTCAGATCTCGTTTACCACAGCTTTGCCTGCATCGTGATCACTGAGCTCCAGGTGGTAAAACTGTTGTTCGGTGTTTTTTGTGTGAAAGTGTGGGTTTCCTAGTTCTTAGGTCCCTTTATTCCTCCCCTTTGTGTTCCCCATTGAGGTTTAGTGTTAGTTTAAAAAAATAAAAAAAGAGTCTAGTAGTCTGTTGTTAGTCTAGGGTAGCGTAGGCCTTCTCCCCCCTTTCCCGCCTCTTGTTTTGAGTGTGTGTCTGAGTGTTGGGGTTGGGTTGCCAGACACTGGTATGGTAGATCAGCAAAAGTTGGTCTTTAGAAAATGCACAGAGTGTGGCCATAAGTTATCCCCTGCGGATGGCTACACTCTGTGCGTTGTTTGTTTAGGGGGCACTCATTTGAATACTGCGTGCACCATATGTGTGGGGTTTAACCCCAGTGCCTTAAAGGACTGTAAGGCCAAGTTAATCTTGAAGGGGGTTCTCCCCTCCATGGAGGCGGCTGCTTCCTCCTCTTCTGTAGCGGCGGCCTCAGCTGTGACCGCTCCCTCCACTTCTGTTGTGTCCTCTCCTCCCTCCCAGGCTGGGACTCACCCTCCTGACCACCGACCCAGGGACAGGGAGAAGAAAAAAGAGAAAGAGAGGCATGGTGAGAAAGAGAAAGGGAGAAAGAGATCCCTGGAGTGCACAGACCTGACAGATCCTCCTCCCAAGCTTCTTGCGCTTTCCAGGCTGACTTCCCCTCGGCTCCGATCTCCGAGGGTTTCCCCAGAGCTGGAGGAGGTTTGGCCTTTGTCTAGGGCCTCCAGTCACCGTCCTTCTAGGCCGGCGTCAGTGGCCTCTTCTAGGTCAACTAGAAGCCTTTCTGAAGCCAAAATGGACAGATTGATGTGAAGGTTTGTTTGCACTCAGCTTCAGATGGGGGTCTTGCTGGCTCCCTCTCCCTCTGGAGGTGGTAGCTCACTGCCACTACTTGCACCAATTGCTCCTTCTTCAATCCATCCTTTGGTTTTGGAGTTCCTAGATCCGAGAGGTTTCAAAGTTAGGGGGTCGGCACCAATGGTACCACCTACCTCGACCCTGGCAGTTACCTTGAGTGCACCCTTGGAGCCATAGCCTGGGCATTGTATCTGAGGGGTTGGGTTTTCCCCCTTCTGCTCCAACTTTGTTGGGCCAAGACCTACCTCTCGGAGCCTCGGTGCCTTTGGGCTCATCTCCGATCCTCATGTCTGATCCAGGGAGGGTGTCCTCTCTGTCAGTTACTCAGGAGGCTCGCTCCCCCTCAGCATTTGATGTGGTGGAAAGGGTTCTCACTAATGGATTGAGGCCCCTGACTATCTCCTTAGAGTCTGCCCTGACCCCCCCCTTCTATTCTGAGTGCATCTTCTGCCAGTCTGCCCACTCAGGGACAGCCTGTGATCGACATGCCCCAGACTGTTCCCCATGAGGAACCCCAAGCGGTTCGTGAGTCCTCTCCGGAGAGTCCCACCGAAGAGGTTCCTCACAAACATAAGTGCAAGAGGAGGCACTTGGGCTCCCCCTAGTTCCTCATGGAAGATACCGACTTGGAGAAAGGGGAAGGCTCTCCAAAATCACCCACCGAGGATGTCTCATTTGGAGACATCATGGAGATCCTGAGCCAGCGGGGGGGGGGGGTTGTCCACCTCCACGCCTTCCTCAGACAAGTCATTTTTTTCTGGAGGCATTCGACACGAGCCCATCTAATTATTGAGTGTCTCCCTCCCCCGTGGACCCCCTGGTGGACCTCATTACCACCAGGGCATGGAAAGAACCGGACACCATGGAGCCAATCCCAAAACATCCAGTTAAAATTTTGAGCCCCCCGGTGGATAGACCAAGCTGGAATAAGGGGTCCCCAGTGGATACCATGGTGGTAGTGGCTGCCACTAAGAAGGAACTGGCTTAGGAGAATTCCATGGTCTATCCCCTGGACCGAGTGTCCAGGACGATGGACCGGTTGGGAAAGTGGACTTATGCTTCAGCCACCTTTTGTATAAGGGCGCTGAACTATATGGCCCATGTTACCAGACTGCAGCATGACCTGATCAAAGAGTTCACTAAGCCTCTCCCGGAGTCCATGTCGCCAGAGAATAAACGCACATTCTCTATGCGAATGACCACTCTGAAAGTGGTTACCAACATGTCCATGTGACTCCTTTCTCATGCTACCAAAGGAGTGCACAGGCGACCGGATCTACCATTGCTATGAGGTGACACGCCTGGCTCAGGCTATGTAATTTCGCAGAACCCTTCAAGGTGTCTTTTGCAAACGCTCCCTATGATGACTCTTTCTTGTTTGTGAAGACGGTCCGTGACACACTAGTCCAGAGTGAGAAGTATGGGAAGACACTGTCTGCCATCGGAATCCGCTTCTCTAACCCCCAAAGATCCTTCTCCAGGAATCAGTGGGGTCAAAAAGAAGATGTGGTTCCAGAAGTCTCAGTATTCCCGGGACAATCAGGGCTCCTTTTCCCCTAGAGGCAGGGGGGGGGGTCCAAAAGAACTTCAGGTCTCAAGAACCATTCTTGGACAGACCCGCACAGCAGCCCTGAGGGGTTGCCTGACTGCTTTGCTCTGGAGGCAGTCAGGGGCCATTTCTCTGTGTACCTGATGGCGTGGGAGTCCGTGTCAACAGACCGTTGGGTGCTCCAAATAATATCCAGAGGTTACACAATTCCCTTTGTGACAAGTCCCTCTCCCCCAAAGCACCTCCTGGACATTCCACCCACACAAAGGGAGGCAGCAGCCATCAAAGTAGAAATGCTGCTAAGCAAACGGGCTGTCCAGCCTGTCCCCCAGATCACTCCGGATCAGGCATCTATTCCAGGTTCTTTTTGGTGCCAAAAAAGCTGGGGGACTCAAGGCCGATTCTCGACCTTTCCACTCTGAACCTGTCAGTTGCCAAAGAAAATTTCCAGATGATCACTTTACAATCCATCCTGCCTTATCTGCAGAAAAATGACTGGATGTGCTTTACAGACCTCCAGGATGCTTACTACCATATAAAGATGCACAGATGCTCCAGGAGGTTTCTCCGATTTAGGCTAGTAGCCAATCACTACCAATTCTGGGCCCTACCCTTCAGTCTCACCACAGCCCCCAGGGTGTTCACCAAGGTCATGGCAGCAGTAGCGGCTCACCTGAGGCTTCAGGGCATACAGGTCTATCCGTACCTGGATGATTGGCTCCTTGCCGCTCCCACCAGGCATCTACTTTGTCAATCCAGGGATTATTTCTGGAAGTTGTCAGACTTGCTGGGCATCACTATAAATATAGCTAAGTCCTCTCTAGAACTGGTTCAGGTCCTGTACTACATAAGGGCAAGAACAGACACATTGCAATCCAAAGTCTTTCTGACTCCAGAGTGGGTTCGGAGCCTTCATCTTCATGTCCTTGCGAATCTTCAGTATCCCTTTCCCCCAGCTGCGTTGATGTTAAGAGCCCTAGGATCCATGGCAGCCACTATCACTCTTCTTCCTTGTGCTCATCTTCACATGCAGGTTCTGCAGTGGATGTTGGTGGTCCAGTGGTCTTTATTGGATCGGCCTTTGATTCATTTGATTCGCATAAGCGAGGCATGCAAGAAGTCCCTCTTCTGGTGGCTCCACTCTCCAGAGATAGTAGAGGGATGGTCCTTTGTTGTTGCCCCTCCCCAAGCCACAGTGACCACAGATGCCTCCCGACTAGGGTGGGGTGGGGGGGTATTGTTCGGGCAGGACAGTCTAAGGCATGTGGTCCCTAAACGAGACCAATCTGCATATCACTGTTCTGGAGACGAGGGTGGTCTTATTAGCATTGCAGGCCCTTCATGCCTTTCTTCCTCTGGGAACTATTACCATTCAAACAGACAACATGTCAGTGGTCTGGTACATTAACAAACAGGGAGGAACCAGGTCCTACCCCCTTTGTCAAGAGGCCATAAGAGTGTGGGAATGGGCGATCTCCACCAACTGTTTTCTGACAGCAACGCACATTCTGGGTCGATCCAACATACTAGCAGATAAATTGAGCAGAACTATCCTAATGCCTTACGAGTGGTCTCTAAATCCTTGTGTAACGGAGCAAATCTTCCTCAAGTGGGGTCGGCCTTACTGCAATCTCTTCGCATCTCCTTCCAACGCGAAGTGCAGTGAGTTCTTTGCTCTGATCCCCCCACAGGGGGAATCCCCCAGAAATGCTCTGGTCCATGCTTGGCCTCACAATCTTCTTTATGCATATCCCCGTTACCCCTCATGACAAAATTTTTACAGAAGGTTCATCAGTTGGGGAGCAGAGTCATCCTCATTGCCCCATTCTGGCCTCACCAGATCTAGTTCCCCTGTCTGTGGTCTCATCTGGTAGTTCCTCCTTGGATCTTCGATCCAATTCCAGATCCAATTTTGCACCCTTTGGGGATTCCTCTTCCAGACCTGGGCTGTCTGAAGCTCACGGCTTGGCTGCTCCAGTTCCATTGATTGCCAGAACTCCCGGACTTTCTTCCCCCATTGTCTATTCTGGTAGCAGCCCATAAGTCATCTACTAGAAGAGTTTACCGTAGTAAATGGAAGCATTTTTCATTCTGGGCTTCTCAGAGGGATTTAGATCCTTTTACAGCTCCAGTGCCAGCAGTTCTTAATTTTTAACACACCTTTTCCAGCAGGGAGCCAGCTCTTCTACAATGAAAGTTCAACTGGCTGCCATTTCTAACTTCCATGTAGGTGAAAACATGGGGTCTTTGGCTTCTTCCAGACTTTGCAAAACCTTCATCAAAGGGGCTTTTCTTTTACGGCCTCCGGTGAAGGACCCCACTCTTCCTTGGGATCTTACCTTAGTTTTACAGGCGTTAGTTGCTCCGCACTTCGAGCGGGCTGCTTCTGTGGACTTGAAATTTTTGTCTTAGAAACCAGCTTTCCTAGGGGCTATCACCTCGTTGAGGAGAGTGTCAGAACTTCTAGCATTATCTGTTAAACCCCTTATATGGTTTCTCATAAAGACATGGTCTCACTCCGGACTAATCCTTCTTTTTTACCTAAAGTGGCTTCAGAGTCAAATATCAATCAATCAATCAATCAATCACTCTGCCTGTCTTTTTTTCCAAATTTTCAGAACAAAGGGGAATATAAACTACATTTCTTAGATGTACATAGGCAGTTATGTTTCTACTTACACAGGACTAAGCCCTTTCGCAAGTCTGACCAATTGTTTGTGTCCTTCGCTTTCCAAGGTGACAGTTGCCAAGTGGATTTCCCTTTTTGCTGTTGAATTGGATTTCCCTTTGGCTTAATATCAGAGCTTTGGCTGGCTAACATCTACCTGAAATCAGCTGGACATATAAGTAAATTTAAGTACACTTTTATCATCTCTTTTGCATATAGTAATGTATTTAATTTATTTATTTGTGTTTTTCACTGAATATTAACTCAGCTGAAGTTGTGGCTCTCTCTCTATAGTTAGTTCCCCACCCACCTTCCCTGTTCTTGTTTTGTTGTTAATGTTGGTGACTTTGAAATTGCCTGCCCCTCTTGTAGATTTGTATTTGGATACTCCTTATGGGCCCTTCTCATTTGTGCAGTGAGATCATATTCTGATTTCAGGCACACCTACTGTGTACAAAGAGAGGATTTGGGAAGGGCAACCCCTCTAGCATCTTAATCCTGCTCTGTTCCCTCCCTAAAAAAAATATATATATATTTTATTCAGTTGCTCTTAAACTGTGTTAGTTGCTCTTCTGCATGCTGTTATCTGTTCAGTCGCTCTTACTCTGCACTTGTTATTGCTTGTTAGTAGCCTTCTAATTTACTGCCTTCTGCACTTGTTTTTTAGTCATTTGTTAATTTAATTGCATTTATTTGAACTGTATTTGCCATAGTGTTGCTACACACTCAGGTGTGCTGGCCTGCACTACAATTTGAATTGTATTTACTGCTGTTTTAACTGCTTTTCTGTAAAAAAAAAAAAAAAAATTCTAAGTTTGTTTCCTGCCTTTCCTGTAACTAGTCAAGTCCAGATACAGACTTGCTGTATCCAGGACTGTTGGTAAGCTTCTGAGGCCCCAAGGTTTTCTGTGCTGGAGGGAAGCCTTCTAGCTTATCAGTGGGAGTGGTAAGCACTAGGTAGCCTATCTACCATGAGAAGAGTGGGTTTTGGCCCTGAAATTGTAGTTCATTGGCCATTTGGGCAGTTTTTCCATCTCTTTCTACTTTCTGGTTAAAAGCCTGTTTTGTGTTTGGTCCCTGCCTTTCCTATAACTAGTGTAGTCCAGGTACAGATTTGCTGTATCCAGGACTGTTGGTAAGCTTCTAAGCCCCCCCCCCCAAGCCCTTCTGTGTTGGAGAGAAGCCTTCTAGCTTATCAGTAGGAGTGGTAAGCACTAGGTAACCTATCTACCACAGGAGGAGTGGTTTCTGGCCCAGAAATTATAGTTTATTGGCCGTTTGGGAAGCTTTTCCATCTCTTTCAACTTTCTGATTTAAAAGTCTGTGTTTGCGCTTGTTTCCTGCCTTTCCTGTTACTAGTCTAGTCCAGGTACAGATTTGCTGTATCCAGGACACTTTGTAAGCTTCTGAGCCCCCAAGCCTTTCTGTGTTGGAGGGAAGCCTTCTAGCTTATCAGTGGGAGTGGCAAGCATCAGGTAGCCTATCTACCACAGGAAGAGTGGTCCCTGGCCCAGAAATTGTAGCTATTGGCTGTTTGAGCAGTTTTTTCCATCTCTTTCAATTTTCTGATTTGAAAGACGCACTTGTGCCTGTTTCCTGCCTTTCCTATAACTAGCCTAGTCCTGTTACAGAGTTGCTGTATCCAGGATTGTTAGTAAGCTTCTGAGCCCCCCAAGCCTTTCTGTGTTGGAGGGAAGCCTTCTAGCTTATCAGTTGGAGTGGTAAGCACTAGGTAGCCTATCCTCCATGGGAAGAGTGAGTTTTGGCCCAGAAATTGTAGTTTATTTGGCCGTTTGGGCAGTTTTCCATCTCTTTCAACTTGCTGGCTTAAAAGCCTACGTTTGTACTTGTTCCCCTCCTTTCCTGTAACTAGTCTAGTCCAGGTACAGATTTGCTGTATCCAGGACTCTTTGTAAGCTTCTGAGCCCCCCAAGACTTTCTGTATTGGAGGGAAGCCTTCTAGCTTATCAGTGGGAGTGGTAAGCATTAGGTAGCCTATCTACCACAAGAGGAGTGGTTCCTGGCCCAGAAATTGTAGCTGTTGGCCGTTTGGGCAGGTTTTTTTTCCATCTCTTTCAATGTTCTGGTTTAAAAGCCGCACTTGCGCTTGTTTCCTACCTTTCCTGTAACTAGCCTAGTCCAGATACAGAGTTGCTGTATCCAGGACTGTTGGTAAGCTTCTGAGCCCTGCAAGCCTTTCTGTGTTGGAAGAAAGCCTTCTAGCTTATCAGTGGGAGTGGTAAGCACTAGGCAGCCTGTCTACCACGAGAGGAGAGGTTCTTGGCCCGGAAATTGTAGTTTATTGCCCATTTGGACAGTTTGTCCGTCTCTTTCAACTTTCTGGTTTAAAAGAACACATCTGTGATTGTTTCCCATCTTTTCTGTAACTAACCTACTGGATAGCACTAGAAAGCCTTAAACTGATACAAGCCTTCTAGCTTAGAAGAGAGACTTTGGAGTGATTAAGTATCAGTTTTCTGTACTTTCTTGCTGTACTTAACTGTTTTCCGCCTAAACGCAGATTTTCCAGCGTTTATTGTGTTTTAAAAGCTTGTTTTTTTTTCACATATTGTGCTTATTTGACTGCCTGCACTTTTAAAAAGTTTTTTGCTTAAGTAATTTGTTTAACTGTTGTAGGCTACATACTAAAGTGAGATAGCCTTTTCTGATCGTTTGTAGTCATTTAAAGCTGTTTTAAGTGTATATTTTAATGTTTTTGTCTTATCTTTTCAAAAAAAATTCCTTGTTCCCACCTTTCTAAGCTAGTATAGTCCAGTTTTCAGGCTAGTGCTGAATTCAGGGCTGTGATACTAGTTTCTGAGTTGCCCATACCTTACTTGGATAGTAGAAAGTTTCTGTGTTCACCTAAGAGAGATGGGAGCTTTGAGCAACCTATCTGTTCCTGGAGGAGTGGTTCCAGCCCAGACGTTAGTAGTTTATTGGCCATTTTGGGCTAATTTCTATCTCTTTCATTTCCCTACTATAAAAACTGCATTTGCATGGTTTTGCACACCGGGCAGTGCCGGTTAGCTATGGTTAAATTATTCTCGGCTCCACTAAGTCTCCTCTTCAGTTTATCCCTTGAAACTAGTCTCTCAGCCTAAGCACTCAAAAAGCATCTTACAGCCCAGCACTTGCTCAGACCTAATAGCAGGCACTAATATACCCTGACACTGATTGCCTAGCAGGGCAAGGCTCTTTATTCACCCCTCACCAACCAAGCGACTAAGCAGTTCACCCTACTATTCAGGCATGACCAAAGGGCAACTTCAGGTGCACTCTCCAGTCCAGCTGGTGAATCTGGGTATCCTGAGGCAATGTTACAACTACCTCATGTACACGGACAACCCTCTCCTCCTACCACAAAACACTAACATATGCGAGAGATGCAATTATACAGCCAAACTGGAAGCTAAGCTGTCTCCACCCAAGACTGGAACAGACAGTCAAGAGGAGAAGGTTAACACTTGCACCACACCTCCAGCCGCATACAGACCTACTAAAACAGCACTGGCAAAAAATACACATAAATACACAAAATCATACTCGAAGGCTCTAAATAAAAACCTGCAAAAGCATCAGAGACCTCCAAAGCAGACACCCAAACAACCTGCACTTCCCGTCACAAACCAGACAAAATCAGTGTGCCGCACAACCACATCCCTTAAGGCGAAATAACATACCTAACACACTAGTAATAGGTGACTCTTTAGTCAGGCACACTGACGTCCCACTCACTAGGCTGGACAAGCAGAAGGTTACTGTTAGCTGCCTGTCGGGAGCCAGAATCAGCCACATAACACAAGCACTCAGGTCACTCCAGAACAAGTTCAAATATGACTCTGTCATTGTTCATGTTGGTGTGAATGACTTGAGATGTACCTCCCTGGACATCTGAGTAGCATCCTGCCCTCACCAAGAATGATACCTCCTCAGTATAAAGAAAAAAGTATCAATTTCAACAATTAGCTAAGCTTCTGGTGTCATTCAAAGGGGCTCCAGTGTCTGTCAGCCTGGGACGACATGCTCGACAAGTCGCGTTGCTGCACAAGAGATGGCTTGCACCTGTCACCCCTAGGCTTTCGAATACTGGCCAAGGCTCTTGCTGCCCCCATAGTGCCTTTTTTAGGCAAGGCTCAAAAGTCAAACCCACCTCTGTAAACAGCACAATTAACAAAAAACTGAGGGTTATGCTACTCAAAGCCAGGAGTTTAAATCTCAAAATGCACGCGCTCGAAGCACTCCTCAGTATGGAGAACATCGACATCTGTGCAGTAACTGAAACCTGGTTCAAGGCTCCAGAGAGCACCCCATCACTACCGGGCTACAACTCATACCACACATTTCGGCCACAGAACATGGACCGAAACACAAAAGGAGGGAGTGTATCCATATTCATGAAGGATACCTACACCTCCAGGTTAGTGGCGCAGCATGATACCTCTGAGATCATCCATGTGCAGCTAACATTGGGCAAATCTGCAATGCAAATTGTGGCCTGCTACAGATCACCCTCCATGACCCAGGACCACCACTCCACCTTTCTGGAGACACTGGAAAACATGAAGGTCCTACCGAACACCCTGATATTGGGCAATTTCAATTACCCTACCATTCACTGGGAAAACTACTCGAGTACAAATTCCCATGCCCAGCGCTTCCTGGAATTCATCAAATCAAATGCCCTGGATCAGCTGGTAAAATCCCCTACCAGAGGTGAAAACATATTGGACCTGGTCATCACCAATATGGGCGACAGGTGTTCCACACCAGAAGTCAACCCATCACTGGTTAGATCAGACCATAAACTAATCACTCTAGATGTCCACACCCCACCACCACCCCC
The DNA here is from genome assembly GCF_019279795.1 of Protopterus annectens. Lineage (NCBI taxonomy): Eukaryota > Metazoa > Chordata > Ceratodontiformes > Protopteridae > Protopterus > Protopterus annectens. The sequence goes on from NC_056737.1 coordinate 165,533,969, forward strand.
AGCTAAGGAAAGCACAGTAAAAAGCATTTCTAGAACAAACTTCACCTTACTTAAGACAGAGGTGGTAAGTTTCGCAGCCCCCATGCTAAAGGGTAATGCTGCCCAAGATGCCGAAACCTTTACAAATGCACTCTCTGAGCACCTACAAGGATGCATGGATCGTGCCATTATTAGCAAAACCAAGACTCACTCCTCTAAGAGAAGGAAACCAGTTTGGTGGACCCCTGCAATAAACAGGCTATACAATAGAAGGAGGAAACTATTTCAGAAAAATAGCAAATCTCAAGAAGGAAAGACATCCCTGATCAGTATCAGTAAGAAATTAAGGTCCCTCATGAATGAAATCATCCAAGGCTAACTTCGAAAGAAAAATAGCCAAGGATTGAAAAGATAACCACAATGCCTTCTTTAGCTATGTTAAGAATCTAAGTGGCAACTCGCAGATATGCACTGAACTAGTGCAAAATAGCACAAAATGTACTGAACCTACTGATATTGCCAACATCCTGGCAGATAGATTCAGTGCAAACTTCACCCCCCTCTCACCTCCAAAAGGGCCCACAACAATACCAGAAAAGTGTAGTGTCCCAAAAATTACAGACTCACAGGTGAAAACAGCCCTTTCAAATGCCAAAAACACAGCGTCAATGGGACCAGATGGTGTCCCAGGCTGCTTCTTGCATGAACTACAGAATGAACTAACCTCCCCACCTAAACATGCTGTTCATCCTCAGCCTCTCCACAGGCTATGTGCCCATAGAATGGTGCACAGCAACAGTTATTCCTCTCCACAAAGGAGGGGCCACAACTGACCCTGGTAACTATCACCCCATAAGCCTGGCTAGCCTGGTCTGCAAGGCTATGGAGCACATCATCATGGAACTCATTAACAAAGACATTGGGAACTTCCAAACACCTGACCCGACCCAGTTTGGCTTTGTTAAGGGCAGATCATGCCTACTAAATCTGGTTGACTTCTTCAAGACAGTCACCAAGCCCATAGATGAGGGAAAGGTGGTTCATACAGCCTACCGTGACCTCGCCAAGGCTTTCAACACCATTCCCCAGTCGGGTATTACAGAAAAACTCACCAGCCTGAACATAAACTCCTATGTCACGAGATGGGTTGCCAACTGGCTTACAGACACAACTCACATGGTAAGAATAGCGGGCTCCATGTCTGACTCTAAACCAGTCACAAGTGGTGTCCCGCAAGGCTCGGTCCTGGGACCCCTACTGTTTGGCATATACTTCTCAGAACTACAGGCAAACACAGAAGGACTATGGCTAACCAAGTTCGCCGATGACTGCAAACTTGGAGCCATAATTGGCAGTCCAGCTGACACAGGCATCCTCCAAAAGGACCTTACTGAGACGGACACCTGGTGTCAAAGTCATGGCCTCAGGCTAAATGCCAAAAAATGCATAGTCATCCCATTTGGGAAAACAAAATACCCACGAATTACCACATAGGTGGCAGCCCCTTAATACAGAAGAGGTAATAAGAGATCTGGGGACCCAGGTAGATAATAATCTCTCCTTTGACAATCATATTGCCAAAGTAGTTAGGAAATCCTTCTATGTGGCCCATTTAATTACTAAAGGGTTTGCATCTAGAAATAAAGAGGTTATAGTGCCCCTCTACTCGTCACTCATTAGACCCATTATAGAGTACAATGCCCTATTTGGGATGTACCTCACAAGACACTTCCAACAGCTGGAAAGACCACAAAAGTACCTTACCAAGAGGATTACTGGCCTCAAACATATGTCCTATGCAGCCCGACTGAAAAAACTCCGGCTGTACTCAGTGGCATATCGCTTACTCAGAGGTGATCTCTGCCTGACTTGCAAAGCCATGTCCAACTCAGAATTGCTGGACATGCTCCACCTAAAGAAATCCAAGTCACTGTGAGCCACTCGCGCTAGTGAGCTAAGTCTCGCCACAAAAATAAATAGAACATGCTGGAGAGATAGATTCCTGACACAGAAACTCCCCATGCTTTGGAACAAAATTTCAGATACTAACACTAAGAGAAACCTTGACGAGTGGATGGGTAACAGAAAATACACCCCTGGGATCACTTCATTGGTTCTACTTGACAGAGGATCAGTTAATTAATCAGTGGGGCTGCGAAAGCTGACACACTCTGGCTAGGCTTATAAATGCCCTCGGGCAGATAGCCTAGTACCTACCTATGAACCTTTGCATTCTGCAGGTTTGCAAAGCTAAAGGTATGCCTATTCCAAGGAGGGTTCATGCCCATTCCATCAGGCCCATGGCTGCATCAGCTGCTTTTTGGTCCAGAGTATCCTTGGACGATATTTGTTCAGCGGTTACTTGGTCCTCATCTCATACTTTCATTTCTCATTGTAAATTGGACCTGGTTTCCAGAGGGAGAGCATTCTTTGGCTCTGCAGTGCTCCAGAACATCCTTCCATGAGGGCCTCCCGAGGTTATGGTAGCCAAGGACTCTGTCCCACAGGTTGATGACCAAATGAAGCTAACTACTTCAGATAAAGAAGTTATGTACTTACCATAACATTCCATATGAGTAGTTAGACTTCATTTGTTATCAACCATCCCTCCCTCCTTCCCCCTGGCCTTGTTATTGCGGCCCTCTTGCTTTTACTTGTGGGTCAGGTATTGTTGATCAGGCTCATGTGTTGGGTGGCAAACTCGATATGAGGGAAGAAAGGAGATGCAGTGGTATTATGGGTAAGGGGAGGAGCTTGGAGCTCGGATCTGATGCTGGTGAAACTGTCGTCTCGGATCTGGAATGGATCCAAAGCCCATAGGTTGATGACAAATGAAGTCTAACTACTCAGATGGAACGTTATGGTAAGTACATAACTTATTTTTGTTCTAAGCATGTGTGGTTTCAAAATAAGGCAAAATGATGAAACCCATGGAAATGCTAAGCATCTTACAACTGCAAGGATATTAGCTTGTTTATTTCCCACTGGTAAAAGATCAGGTGGAGTTGAGATATCTGCAGCTAAGGGCAGCTGTGCATTCTTTTCTGAGTGAAATTTACAAATCATTGCTAAGTACATTTGCATGGAGACAAGTTGTCTGCAGGTACGAACAGTTAATCTTAAAAATTCTGAGTATTCTTTGCTGAGGGAAATGCAAAATTTGAGTGCAGTGGCAAGCAGTTCAGTGAAAAAATTAAGTCTAAAATTATGGGATGTTAATAGGCGGTAACAACCCCCCTAGTATCCTTAATACTTTAATGTAGTTAATAGAACAGTGTACAAAATAGTTTTATTTAGAGATGGCCCTGCGCTTTTTCTTAGGGCTAAAATTTAATATTATCTGAAAGCACAGAAGTTGTTTTTTATATTTATGAGTGGAAGAAAGATAAGAAAAGAACAGACAGTAATCAATGTAAGTGAGAGTGGAAGAGTGATAAGAAAAGAACAGAGAATAATCAGTGTAAGTGGGAGCACAGTCTGTAGCATGTGCTTTGGTATGTATAACCTTAATTTTAGGTTAGATAATGCCTGTTGGCACAGCCATCAATTTTGGGCAATTGTACCCTTCTGGAGGGCTGAACTTCATGTTTTGAAGATGTATCTAGTTTTGTGTGTTTGTGTCAAGTTAATATGGGGTGGGGATGTCTTGTATTTAAGTTTTTTGTTTTTGAGGGTTTTCATTAAAATAAAAAGTCCTGAAAATGTGACATAGGTTTAAATGGAGATGAGAAGAAACAACTGTACAAAAGACTGCCTGCCAAACATTATTATAAGCACATAACATAAAAGCTGGAAATACACATTCCAGGAAAAAAATGTCATGTATAATAGGTGGGAAAAGTAGCTTTTTATCATGATGGCTATGCTGTCCATATTATTCTGGAAGGTTAATGGCCTTACAGGTGTAGATAAAAATGAAAGAGTACTAAATTATGTTAAGAAATGCAGAGCGCAAATAGCAATGCTGCAGGAGACACATTTAGAAAGAAATGAGCATATATGTAAATCTGACAAAGAGAGGATTTCGGAGTATATAAGGTGAGAACAAAAGGGGAGTAATTATGTTAATTGCTGGAATGGCTCCTGTAGGGATAGCTGAGGGGGGAGGGGACAAGAAATGGTAGATTTGTGGTAGTAAGGGGCTTACAATAGCATGTATTTATATTCCACTGAAACTGCTATTATGGAGCTTAAGAAAACTTTTGGGGAAATAATCAGCTTTCAGCCAGGAATATTATTTGTAGGTGTGGACTAGAATTTGATTTCCAATAGTGAGGATGTATCATGAGGACCTAGAAGGGTCAATATAACAAAACAGGTTAGATTTCTGAAGAAATTTATGAAAATATTTAGTAAGGAAGATGTGAATTCAGTAGTAGGAACTCGGAGAGAATGCACATATTATTCCTCAAGATACAATAACTGAGCTAGACTAGACAGAAATTAAATTTCCTAGGAACATGTGCATTTAATTGAAAGCTTAGACACACATCCAATAACTATTTCTGATTGTGCACCAATAAAAACTAAGATAGAAACACAGGGTAATGAAGTAAAACTAAGACTGGAATTTTCCTACCTACCTATTAAAAAGAGGGGAATTTAAGGAATGGGTAGAGGAAAATATTTGAGTGTTGTTAGGGAAGATAGAAATATCTTCAGAAGTTACAGCTAATGACTTGGGAGAAAATGAAATTGGAGTTTAAAAATAGGGTTGAAATAATAAGAGAAAGAGATAGTTAAGAAGTAATAAAAATTACTTTGAGTGGCTGACAAAGGTTACAGTATTACAGAATAAAGGAAATCCCAGAGAACAATGTGGGAGCAGATGCAGATTGCTAAAGAGAAAATGAGGCAGTGTCTGGAGAATTTGCTTGAGTTTAGAAAGACTGTAGTTAAGCAACTATTTTTTATAACAACCCCAGAGCACAAAAACTTTTATTAGAACAATGGTTTAGGCCTCAGATTGCTGAAATGCTTGCTGCCAAACTTGGTAACCTATAAAAAGAAAAATAACCAGAGATCCTGTAAAGGTTTTGGAGATACTCTGCAAAATTTATGAAAATTTGTATAAAGCAGAGCAATGTGGAAATCAAGAAAGTGTGCAAATGGAAATATTTATGGAAGACTTAATTATGCCAAGGTTAGAGGTAGACAAGACTCAACAACTAACAGTACAGAATAGGAGGAGATGAGGTAATAACAGTGATGTATAATGAATCAGGAAAGTCTTCAGGCACCGATGGTATTCCTGTAGAAGTTTGAAAATAGGAGGGAAGAAGTTTATAAAGATCTGGAAGATTTTGTTTAGCAGTATTTTCAAAGGAGGGGAAGCAACAACATCTCGGAAGAAAGCTGTGGTGGCTGTACTACCTAAAGATGGCAAAGACCCTTCAGACTCCCCTTCATACATACCCATTTCAATTTTAAACCACAATTATTAAGTGTTTATACCTATACTAGATTAAAAGAATGGCAAAGGTGGTATGGTAATCAAGAAAAGTTGGCTTTATTTGCATGTGATATTATTTTGTACCTACTAAATCCAGAAAAGGACATCTCAGTGTTCTGGAACATTTTGAGATAGTTTCTAGTCTTTTTGGGATATAAAATTAATGAAGATAAAATAAAGGCTATATCCATAAATTATATACCCACACCCACACACAAACTGGTTTAGCAATAACCATATTTATGGGAACATGATAAGATGAAGTATTTAGGAGTATGGATTAAAAAGGCTTCTGTTATGGCTGCTAAGGATATGTGGGAAGAGACCAAACAAAGGATAACACAAAATGTGAGAAACTGAAAACTCTTATTTAATTAAGTATTGAAGGAATGTATCTGGGAGGGAAGGAGGGCAAGAGTTATGTGGGAAAAGTTAATTCTCCCAATAGAACAAGGTGGTTTAGGTTTACCTGATTGGAATGGATATTTTAGAGCTGCACAGTTAAAGGAAAACTCTGCCTTACAATTCAAAAAGATTTTTTTGCATTGTATCTGGTCTGTCTGCTACTTCCCAACGCCTTCATTGGGAAGTTTTTGTCTTTGTCATGAATGATGCAGCATTAAAATGTGCTTTACTAGTTAATTATTTCTGTCATGTTCACCCCCTTTTTTTCTTTTTCATATTTATTTATACTTCAGTAACCAGGAAAGTGAACTGTCTCAGGAGCTGTTTCAGCCACAACTCGGGCTACACTGGCGAAGATAATAACAAGTAATATTGCACTTGGCAATACAAAGAAAAAAATACTGACATAAAGACAGTGACAAAGATTGCATGTGCAACACATAGCCAGTGTGCTGCTCCGTACCATGGGACAATACCTGCTCCGGAAATCACATCATCTCCTAGATCCATATCTTTTAATTTTAAATAGATTTTGGTGATAAATACATGATGTATCTAGGGTGTTTACTGGATTTTCTGGACTTTGAATTACAAGTAATATGTCTCTTTTCTTTTTGCATTTCTAATACTTCCCTTTGATAACTCTTTTACATGATGCATTGCTGGTGCTATTAATCCTGTATAGCAGGTGCCATCCCATCCCTTTGGTAACTATTTATAAGCATATTTGCTACAGATGTAATGTAACCCATCTGACAGAGCAACACTGGTATTTACTACACTGCCATTTACCTTTCCCATAGTAGGAGCTGTATCATGTACAACAGTAAAGTTTTCATTTATTTTATTTTGCCAACACGTAATGTTGGTTCCACACTCATTTTTAGTGTTTTGTGAAAAAATGACGTACTCTTGTTTTATTTAGTAATAACTGACCCTTGGCTGGTATTAAAATAGGAAATCCATGATGAAATACACCATATTCTGGTATGTGTTTATGAAGGTTCACCATTGCAACCGTCTCAGTACAATTACTGATGTTAAGTTGTCTGTCTCGCCTTCATTCTTGCTGGATGGGTTCACTCTAAAAGCTCGAGAGTTGGTTCCACCGCCCGAGGCTCCCCTTATATCCCACAATGCTAGGCGAGAGTTACCTCAGATCTCGCTTGCAGCTTCGAGGTTGGTTTTTCTACCGGTTCTTGGTGAGTACTATTTCTTGTTGAAATTAGTCTTTAAAAACCCCTTTAATTTAATATATTTACTTAGTTTAGTGTAGTTTAGAAAACTTTTATTCCCTTCCAAAAATTTCCGTTTTTTTCCCTCACGGACCTTAGGTTCTCCCCCTGAGCCTATAGGCCTTTCCTTCCCTAGCGGAGTGTGTGTGCATTATTTTATTTTAAAATTCTAGTACTGCTTTTATTATAATTTAATTGGACAGGGTGTAACTAGTGTGTTTGTGTGTGTTTGTACACCTGTTCAAATAAAATGTCTAAAGAAGCAAAGGTCTTTCAAGAAGTGTGATGCGTGCTCTCAGAAAATGTCTCTGACAGATGCTCACACTTCTTGTGTCTATTGTCTGGGGTTTTTGACCTGCAGGACTCCTGTGCTGTGTGCCATGGCTTCAGCCCCAGGGTCCTGCAGGAAAGAAAGAATAAATTGATTCTCAGTGGCTTACTCAAGCCAGAGCTTTCCCTGTATGTTTCAACAGGGAAGCCCTCTAAGGCATCTAGGTCTCGGCTCCGCAACTGAGCCGAGACCTAAGGTTTCTCAACCTTGCCTTCATCGGCTCGCTGGAGACGATAAGTCTCAGTCGACAGTTTCTGTGGCCGGAGCCGAGGTAGTAGTTCCTGTGTCGGCTCGACCAGACCGGAAGAGGTCCAGGTCACCATCTCTTGGCTCCGTTCATTCCCAGGATCTCCCTGCTGTCTGAACGAGCTAAAGATCTCACTCCTCTAGGTCATCGAGGCTGTCGGATCATGACCTTCAGAGGGTAGTGAGTCGACTACTTAAGTCCGAGGCACTGGCCCAGATGCTTCAGAGCCCGACTCATCAGTCGATGCCTGCCCCGTCCATCAACATATTCCTCCTTCGACTCTCTTGAGCTCGGAGCCGGGTCGGTCGGAACCGAGACTGTGATTGCGTCGGAGCCGATACAATTGTCTTCGGCTCCGTGCCCCCGCTTTCCTTGAAGAATCTCGGCGCCGACTTGGCTCCGAGGGGTGAGTGGCATCGACCCTTGTCCGACCCCCTCTCCTCTCGGTGCTTCGACATCGCCTCGGAGCCATCACTGTCGGTGCCGAGGGGGTTCTTAGCTGGAGCGGGACCTCTGGCTCTGCCTGACAGGGGTGCATTCGAGGTCATGCGGAGTGTGTTAGAGCCTGGCTCTACTCCACAGTCGGCTCCTCCCTCTATGGTGCCTCAGGCTAAGTCGACTCACTCCCTCATCCCGGACCGCAGAGAGCCAGCTCTCAGGAGCCCCATCCTCTTCCGAGGCCTCTCCTGATTTGGCAGAAGAGCCCCTCGAAGAGGAAGTGTAAGAGGAAACACATTGACTCACCTGAGTCCATCACGTCAGACACAGATTTGATGATTCTGAGGGTTCCCCCGCTTCTGAAGATGTCTCATTTGCAGACATTCTGGAGATCCTGAAACAGAGGGGAAATTGGCCAGCCCTCAACCCTTCGGAGGACGAATCTGTGTATCTTGAGGCGTTTGGCCTTCCACCTCCTGGGTGTCATGCAGGTGGTTGCTAAGGCATGGACGGCTCCTGATTCAGTGGACCCCACTCCCAGGAGACCCTCTAAGTTCATAACAGCTCCAGCAGACAAACAATTTTTAACAAAAGGAGTTTCTGTGGATGCTATGGTGGTAGCTGCTGCCACTAAGAAGGAGCTAGCTGATCCTTCAGTACCTGTCCATCCACCTAACAAGGAATCTAGGTCCATGGATAGGTACGGAAGCAGATGTATGAACTACCTGTGCCATTTTACTGCCTTCAAAGGGACTTGATCAAGGAAGCGAAAAGAAAAAAGGATCCTACAGCTGGTTTCCAAGATAAGATGAACACGCAGCTGGCTACCCTTAATTCCATAACCAACTCCTCCATGCTGATGGAGCGAGCAGAGCCGCAGGGACAGGTGTAGGCATGCCTGGATGCGGCTATGCAATTTGGACCCCTTCAAGACGTCTTTCACGAACTCCCTTTTGATGGATCATCTCTTTGGTCCTCAAGTGAAAGAAACCTTGACTAGGTAGACTGATGGCAAGACCCTTTCTGCCATCGGAGTCCGCTTCCAGGCCTTACCCCAAAGGCCAGAAAGGTGGAAAGATGTGGTTCCGTAAACAATCTCAAGGGACTTGACGCCTCGACAGAGTCGTTCCCACCAGAGGCAGAGGTGGGAATAACAATGGTAGGAACCAGGGCAATCGGGAAGCCTTCCTGACAAACCCTTTCAGCATCCCGGAGGTGTGCCCCGACTGCCCAACTTCGGAGGCAGTCGGGGGAAGATTGTCACTGTACCCAGAAGCCTGGCTATCCCTGACTCAAGACAAATGGGTACAGTCCATCATTTCCGAAGGCTATTCTATCCCCTTTCTTCCAAATCAGTCAAAAATCCCTTCCAGATGTTCCACCGGATCTAGCAGTTTTGGAAATTTCAAAACTGCTTGCAAAAAGAGCAATTCAGAGAGTTCCAGCAGACCAGCAAGGATCCGGAATCTACTCAAGGTTCTTTTTAGTTCCAAAGAAAACAGGGGACTGGAGACCAATTTTGGATCTCAGTGTCTTGAACAAATCAGTCAAGAAAACAAGATTGATGGTCACGCTGCAATCCATCCTTCCCTTTGGGCAAAGGAAACTGGATGTGCTCTATAGACCTTCGGGATGCGTACTATCACATAAAGATGAACAGACGCTCCAGAAGATTCCTCCGCTTCAGGCTGGGAACCAGTCATTTTCAGTTCAGGGCCCTGCCCTTTGGTCTCACCCACTGCCCCCATGTGTTTACCAAATGCATGGCAGTGGTAGCTTCTCACCTGAGACGACAAGGTTTCCAGGTGTTTCCATATTTAGACGACTGGCTCCTCACAGCTCCCACCAAGCATCTCCTTCTGATGGCCAGAGATTACACTTTTCGCTTGTCAAAAGCTGGGTATTTCAATAAATTGCGAAAAGTCTGTTTTGTCGCCTTGTCGATTATTACCTACATAGGCGCAAATCTAGATACAATAAACATGTCTGCAAGGCTAACACATCAGAGAATATCAGACATTCACAAATTGGTATCACTCCTTCTCAACAACAACAGAATCAAAGCCAGGTTAGTTCTAAAGGTGTTGGGAATTATGGCAGCGCCATACCTCTGCTTCCATTAGCCAGATACCACATGCGGATCCTTCAGTGGATGCTTTTACTCAATGGTCATACCAGGAACTTCCAATGTCTCACACCATTGTGATCAAAAGCATCTCATGTGGTGGATGTCTTCCCCAGCTCCTGTCGGAAGACCCTTTGTTCCACCTCCTCCGGTTGCTACTCTGACAACGGATGCCTCCCTGATCGGGTGGGGGCATTATCAGGGCAGGACAGTCCAGGGCACATGGCAACCAAACGAATGCCACTTGCACATAAATGTTCTGGAGATGAGAGCAGTGCTTTTAGCATTGCAAGCCCTTCAAGACTCTCTTCCCTTGGGAACCAGACAGACAATATGTCTGTAGTGTGGTACATCAACAAACAAGGCGGAACCAGATCGAAGCACTCAGACTGTGGCAATGGGCTTGGGCTCTCAGCGTTTCTGATAGCAACGCACATCCCGGAAGTCCAATCATATTGCGGACAAGTTGAGCAGAGCTATACTCATGCCTCACGAGTGGTCTCTGAAAGACTCTGTAGTGAGAGAAATTTTTCTCAAGTGGGGTCAGCCTTGCTGCGATCTTTGCTACTCCCCAAAACAGCAAGTGCAGAGAATACTTCACTCTATTCCCTTTACCAGGCCAACCCAGCAGAGACGCTCTAGTCCAAGTTTGGCCCCGGGACTTCTGTATGCATTTCCTCCTTTCCCACTGATCTCTCAAGTAATACAGAAAGCTATCGCTCAGAAGGCCTCATTGATCCTCATTGCTCCTTACTGGCCTCGACAAGTGTGGTTCCCCTTTCTACATCGTTTTCTCTTGGAGCGACCGTGGAATCTGGACCTAGTTCCAGATCTTTTGATCCATCAGTCGGGTCAGTTTCATCGCTCCCCTCTCTGAACCTCACTGCTTGGTTCCTCCAGTTCCAACCTTAGCCAGGCTTCCTCAATTATCTCACTCTGTTAGAGACATATTGATAGCTTCCCATAAATCTTCCACTCAAAAGATTTATTTGAGTAAGTGGAAACGCTTCTCATATTGGGCTCAAGGAAAGGACATAGATCCTTTCACCGCTTCCATCCAACTAGTCCTTGATTTTCTAGCTGAACTCTTCCATGCAGGTTCATCTCCCTCTACACTTAAAGTTCAATTGGCAGCTATTTCTAATTTTCATGTGGGTATTTCTGAATCTGCCCTAATGTCCCACAAACTCTGCAAAGCCTTTTTGAAAGGAGTTTTTCTTCTCAGACCTCCTATAAGAAATCCTCCTTCTCCTTGGGACCTAAATTTAGTTCTTGCTTCTTTGATTCTTCCCCTTTCGAACCTGCAGCTTCCTGTTCTTTAAAATTATTATCATGGAAAACTCTTTTCTGGTAGCTATTACATCAGCTAGAAGAGTTTCAGAGCTTCAAGCACTCAGCTGTCGTCCTCCTTATCTTTTGTTTCATAAGGACAGAGTATCCTTACGAACTAACCCGTCCTTTTGCCTAAAGTGGTCTCACATCAAATCTGAATCAATCCATTGATCTACCAGTCTTTTTCCAGAATACTCCAATAGGTCTGAACAAAAATTACACTGCCTGGATGTTCACCGTCAATTGAGGTACTACTTGGATAGAACTAAACAGTTCAGAAAATCTGATCAGCTGTTTGTCTCCTATGCGGAGAGCAGAAAGGGACTTTCAGTTTCAAAGGTATCATTATCCAGATGGCTAACATCATTGATTTCCCTTGTATATGAGATTAGACATCAAAAGCTGCCTGATAAACCTAAGGCTCATTCCACCAGAGCTTTGGCTACTTCTTTAGCTTTCCAAGACAGACTGCCTATTGACACCATTTGTGCAGCGGCTACTTGGGCTACTCCTCACACTTTCATTTCTTATTATAAGTTGGATTTAGCTTCTAGGCATAGAGCTAACTTTGGTTCCACTGTTCTCAGGAGTCTGTTCCGTTAGGGCCACCGGGACAAGGTGCTAGGGCCATCCAGCAAGAATGCATATAGAAGTTATGTTCTTACCATAACGCTCCATGTTAGTTGTCCCTTCCCCTGGCCTGGACAGACCTAGAGGAGTTGTGATTGTGACCTCTCTTTCTACCACCTCTTTCTTAGACATATGCTATTATGCATATTTCCTGGTTCAGGATGTAGGTCACCCTTCTTTCTTCCTGTTGTTAGAGGTGGATTCTTTTTACAGTTATTCTGTTACTATTATAAGCTGGGGTTTACAAACGAGATCTGAGGTAACTCTCGCCTAGCATTGTGGGATATACCATCCAGCAAGAAGAAGGCGAGAAGAAGACAACTAACATGGAACGTTATGGTAAGAACATAACTTCTATTTACCCTCTGAGATAGTTCCATTTTGCTGAAAATATGTGATTCCCTGTACAATAGCAGATAACTCTTTACGTAGTTGTACATTTACAACTTGGTCTGCTGTTTCATTTATTAATAACCTCCAACTATTAGAAGTATCTAGTGGAATTGGCATGGCCCCTGCTATTTTAGGTATTAAACTACGTTCCCAGCAATCAGAAACATTCATACTTTTTGTATACCAACATTGTCTTGCCAAAAACATACTAAAAGATGGCAACCAATCTTGGTCATTTTTCCACATATATTTACTCTCTCTCGTGTAACTTTACAGTTTGATTAACAGGTTGCAAATACAGTTTAATTCTAAGCAATGCAATAATAACTAAAATGATAGCTATGATTACTTTAAAACCCCATCCTTTAAATAGGGATTTCATTGCTGAATCATTTTGCCTTTGGTCATCTGAAACTGGATTTCCAAAAGGTTACACTATAAACCATATCAATTTCATTATGCTTCCTCTGTGAGGAATCTTCAAAAAATACATTTAGTCAGATTTACATTGCACACTAGTTTTAACAACTTTTAACTGATCTTTATGTACCAACATTGTTTTGTTTTTTATTTTCCTTTAATTTTATTATACTAATGGTCTAATTTGTTCCACTACTTCAAAAGGGCCTTGCAGTTGCTGTCCCATGGCCCTTGCATTTGGAACATTTTAGCAGTACCTTTGTTTCATAGGGAAGGTTTTCTTCAGATGGTAATATTGGCACCTTTTTCCGTAGATGGAATGCTTGTTCCCTTGCATTATCTTCACATATCTCAGTAAGTTGCTTTAACCATTCTTGATGTCTGCCAATTTCTAACATGGGTCTACCAGTAGGTATATCCAGGTCAAATGGTAATTGTATGGGCATTTTGCGACCTGTCATTGTAAATACCAGTTCTGCTATTTGCCAGGCAAATGCTGTACCCAAGTATTGCCCTTTTCCAGGCATGCCTTTTTTAGACGTTCTTTTAACATCCGATTTATGCATTCTACAATGACATTGGATTGTGGATGGTATGGTACATGAAACCTTTGCTGTATGCCTAACAAACTACACATTTGTTTAATAAGATCACTATCAAACTTGGACCATTGTCTGATTCTATGACATGTGGCCATCCTCAATGGCAAAAAATGTTTTTTCTTAAAGCCTTTGCAGTTGCTTTTGCTGTCATAGGTAGGTAGGAATTGCTTCTATGCATTTTAAGAAAATGTCCACTACTACTTGTAGGTATCTGTAACTTCCCTTTGTTGTTGACAGAGGACCTGCATAATCTATTTGAACTGTATACCATGGCCCATCTGCTGTCTGTACCCGATCTAACTGAGGTTTTTTGCTTTTAGCATTTACATGTAAACAGATTAGACATTATTCTACATTTAGCATACAAACTTTATTTTAAACTTGAGCTCCAGTAGTTTTCTTTTACAACGGCACATAGCTTATAATTTCCTAGATGTCCCAGTGTTTGGTGATTTAACTTGACTAACTGCCATGCCAAATGAAATGGCACATACGGCAACTGTAATCCTTTAGAAGTAGTGTATGCATAATACTCCTTTGGTGGTATTCCTGCTAGTCTGCACTGATCAGTTTCTTCGTTTAAACCTGTTGTTTTTGAATATTTATACGACCACCCTCTATTGACTGTGTCTAACTCTTTTAAGGCATTAACTTTCACATAAGTGTACACATATTCTGGAAGTTCTTTTCCATTTTGTGCTGCTTGTTTTGCTAATGTGTCAGCTAAGGCATTTAACCTGAAAGTTTCATTTGTTGTTTTCTGATGTGCTTTCACTTTTAGAATGCTGTACTGTCCCTGCTGACTTGACATTGTTTTTAGTTTATGTATATCTTTTAATATTTCAGCATGCTGTAATGGTTTGCTGCACTATCTACAAACCCTCCTCACCTTACTCATGTGTGCATATGCAGTCTTAAAGAATTTGCTACTTAAGTACTGTCTGAGAAAATGTTAACAGGATTGTAATAGTTACATATGCCCTGGTAACTTGATTAGTTCAGGAGAACTCAGCTGTGAATTCCCCTGAACTACGGCAAATCCTGTTCAGTATTTGCCTTTGTCCCAAAACCATGCTTCATCCACAAAGACAGATGGCTTAAAGTGGTCAAAATCAGAATTCAAAAATTGTAAGTCAGGTGCCATTATTTTTGCTAAGCAATTATGTTGTTTTCCTTCATATCCCATGTAGTTTGACAAATAATATTTGTCCCCTGTCTGCATGGTGGCAGTTTTCATTCCGAAAAGTGCCATCCATTTTGCAAAAAACGCTTCACTAATACCATCTGTGATTTTATTCATATCAAAGTTATCTATCAGAGCTTTTACTGCTTGGTGAGGTGTTTGTACTATAATGTTGGAAAATGCAGTGAAATACTCAGTTTGCTTGATCCCCTAGTAAATGGCTAATAACTGCTGTATGCAGGGGTGATAGCCTAATTCCACTGGACTCATTTTGTGACTGCAGAACATGACTGGACGTAATGTTTTTTCCATTCTGTTATCGCCACCATGTGGCTATTCCTGTAATAGTACCACCGATAATGTTTTCTTTCCAGCTGCTGCTTGTAACACAAATGACAACTTGGGTGCGGGTGCTGTTAATATGTAGCTTGTGCTAATTTTACTTTCATTTGCGAAAATGTTTCGTACTCATGAGGTCCCCACTCTAAAAGGTGGAGTTCTTTTGTTCCAGCAACATTTTGTATAGAGGAGCAGTGACAGCTGCATACTCTTCTATAAATTCCCTGTTGTAATTCATAATTCCCATGAATTTATGTAGGTCTGCTATAGTCAATGGCCTTTCCATTTGTAAAATTCCTTGCACATGCATTGTGCAAGGAGACCTTCCCAATGGTCTTATGATAGTACCTACTTCTTGTGTCATAAACTGAATCTTTTCACTTTTAACTTTAAACCATGCCTGCTGCAGAGTATGGAAAACTTTTTTAAGAAGCCGTACATGCTCTTTTACTGTTTCAGACTGAATCAGTATGTCACCAGTGCAATGTAACACTGAATCATCCTTTTCCAAATGTTGCAGAATGGATCCTACTGTCTGATAAAAAATAACTGGACTATTTTGAAATCCCTGAGGTAACCTTGTCATGACATATTGCTGGCTTTTAAATGTAAAGCAAACCGTGGCCAGTCTTTTTTCCTGAGTGGTACTGCAAAAAAGCCATTTGCTAAATCTGTTACTGTAAACCACTTACTTTGTGGCTTAATATGTGCAACCAGCTCTGAAACTCCCAGAATCAAATGTGCTATAAGAGTTGTGTACTGATTAACCTTCCGTAAATCCATAACAAGATAGTAACTACCATCTTTTTTCTTGACTGGCCAGATTGGTGAATTTGTGGGACTGTTGCCTTTTTGTATGATTCCCTCTTTTTCCCATTCTGCAGTACAGTTTTCTATATGTTCTTCTTCCTCCCTAGGGATAGGATGCAATTTTTGAAATGGTGGTATATAGTCTTGATCACTACCCACCCCTACTGGCATTTCTGGTTTTCCACGGTCACCGGGTCCCTTGGATCACAGGTTTGGGAACTGCTGTTGAAAATGGTGCCACACATCGTCACTGTCTGTATTTACATATCCTGTATGCTTGTCAAGTTTTTCAGGTAGAGAGATTGCACAACAACCTGCACTTTTTTCTCCCTCTCCTTTCTTCCTGTCTCCTATCCAGAAAATACTGTTAGCCAAGTCAATTACTATGCCCAAAAGTCCTAAAATGTCCATACCAATAATGGTAGTTGAGCAGGATGGGTGTATTAAAAATACACCCTTCCATGTCTGTCCTTATTGCTGAAACTTTATGTCTGCATCTTGGCTACACACTGCATAGCATCCTGTGCCATTAAATGCTGAAATGGAGACCTTTTTTTATAGGATTTACAGGTAACTGTCTGTTTGTGACATATACTGCTGCTCCTGTGTCTAATAAGACATCTTGCTATAGTGATCCCTCTATCCAAATATCAATCAGTGGTTGTCTGTCTCGACCCTTTTTAAAAGTAGTCAGGAAAGATACCAGAGTAGGGGGGCACACCCCTATTGTAAGGAGATCCACTCATCCTCATCTTTATTGTCAAATGCAATATGACACACTGCATCTTCTTGTTTGTCATCTTCCTCTGTGTCTGAATGATCTACATATTTAGGTTTTTCAATTTCCTTTCAAAATTGCTGCCTAGCTATTCCTTCTGCCTGCTCTACCAGACATTTTTGATTTACAGACAAAACTGCCTGAAACTCTATGGGACCTACATCCCCTTTTCCTGTGCATTGATGGCCCTTATTGGTCTTTACCAATATTGTAAGGTCTCTGTGCTGTGACCTGTTTTTCTGACTTGTTTTGTGAGTCTTTTGGCTCTGTTTTTGGAAACACACCCTGTTCTTCCTTTTTCTTACACCAAACTTTGTAATTATCACAATTTTGCTTAACATGCCCTATTTTCTTACAGAAAAAAAACATATTGGTGCCTTTTTTCATTGCCTGTATCTGATCCTGGTGATGCAGACACAGGGACAGGAGCGGTGGTGCAGACACAGCTCTTTCTGCTGGTGGTTGGTCACACCACCGTTGCCTTCCCCGGCTTTTTACTTCACTAATTACCTCAAATGACTCCCTCACCTCTCCTACTGTGGCCAATAATGGGAGATTATACTCACAAAAATATGGCGTGAGTATAATGTCCCATTATCGGCCATAGTCCATCCCCTCATTAGTTTTTGTACTAAGTCAGTGAGGATATTTGAGTTTTCTTCATAAATGCACTTATTATCCCCTGGAGCCCCTTTTACTTGGTATAGAAAGCCGTGTATTAACTGTTTTTGTATTTCCTTTTGTTGCATATCCCTTTCTGATTTTTGGTATATAATTTGGAATGCTAGTTTAAAATGCTCAGTATGCTCCATTAATTTATCTGAAATGGTGATTTTGAAATTATCTAACAGCTTAGCTATGAGAGGTTGCCCGTGTGTGTATGCCTAGTGGTCAAACTCACTACTTTATTGTCTAATTTATAGGTATTCTGATTTAACTGGATGAAAGTTTTAAAACATTTAGGAATAAAAGTTCAAAAACATCTGAGTAAGGCATTTGTCTGTACATCAGATCCTGCTGTGTATGCTACTCATTCTTCAAATCCAAGCATGTTGTAAAATATGCCTTTTTTATCATTCCACTGTGGTAAACTTTGTAATAGTCTGGATTGTGTATACAGATCTGCAGTGGTTCCCTGTTCTATGAAATGTACTGGTTTTATGCTTTGCAATTCTTCTTTAAGCTGGGTTATTAAAGTAGTGTGCTGTAAATTAGTCTCTGTCATTTCAGGTAATTCATCCTCCTTATTTTGTAGATGCCGTTTAAGGGCTGAAAATTCTTTCTGTAATTCTTTACAGGTTTTATGATACTTGTAAGTAGAGTGCTCTGCTGATTGCAGAGCCCTTATGCACTTTTGGTAAAATTCCTGCAAGTCTTTTTTTAACTTTCTGAACTCACCTTGTCTGTCTTTTAAGAGTTTATTAAACTCTTCTGTAAATTTATTATGAACCTCGTCCCTGTCCTTATCTATTTTTTGTTGTACAGTGGCTTCATTCCACATTTGTGCATTCTCTTTAAAGGGTGTAACAAGATCTACAGGAGATTCTGTCAGTAATTGATTTGACTGCTGTTCTAGCTCTGAAATAATGTTTCACATGTGGTGAGAGGGCGCAATTGATTAACATCTGGGTATACCATTGCAGGATTTTTCTTTACAGTTTAACTTTTGAACAATGGCCTGGACTGTATTTTTATGGTATTGTACACAGAAACCATTTTCATATGATTCACACAATAAACATTTATTGTCACACGCCACATTTTTGTTTAAGATACCAATCAATGCTATAACCCATTTGCATAGTGCTTGTGTGTCAACTTGCCCTAGTAAGGTTTTACATTTACTAATGTGCTGTGTATATCAACATTGCATTTTGTCCCATATTCTGTCTGGTTGTTCTGATACATTAAGGGTAAAACTCTGTTTAAATTTTTTACTACAGTCCCAAATGGCATCCATGCTGTATGTGACACAGAAAAAAAAGTCTCGCCACACAACAAATAGAAGGTGATCAAGCTGTTCTGTTGCAGATGACTGGAAATTTCTCTATAGTCACTCAAAAAGCTGGTGAAATGAAACTGGCAGTTGCAGATTCGAAACCCTGGAATTCACCAACTTGGAGAATTTGTGACACTGCAACCTTCCTGCATGGCAGTCTCACTCCGGATTCAGATGTCTGAAAACTATACTGCTGCAAGCTGTATAAAACTGGAGTGCTCCTGTTCAGGATTCACTCAGAAATTTTAGTTACTGCGCCTTTACTGGAGTGACCCTATACAAGGCACCACTCCCCCAGTGTTTGGATACAAGCTAGGTTCACCACTGAAAAATTAATTATGGTGCTGCTGCTGGAATCAAAGTCTGGTTATGACACAAAGTCTTGCAGGTTGCACGTTGATAAGAAAATTTACTAGCACTGTACTACATTAACTTAAGCGCAGTTACTAATAAACAACTTATTTCTATAACAGATGACATGTACTATATTGTTACAGCTACAGATTTAATGTACAAGGTTTGCTTCTCAACACAGATACAGATGATAACCTTTCATTCTCCATTTACCTCAGAAACTGAGTTCCTACATACCTTAACACAACTTGTTTTATACAGTCCTTTTACACAGTTTTTACAATGAACACCGTTGGTTTCTTTGAGGCTCACCAAGCAGATGTTTCCTTCTTCCCAAGAGCTGTTTATGGCTTGTCTTTCCCACACAGTTCTTTTTTCCTGGTCAAGTTCCTATTGTTTTTGCCACACAGGTCTTCTTTTCTGGTCAAGTTCCTCTTCTTTTCTGGTCAAGTTCCTATTTTTCAGGTTAGGCTTTAACCACAAACTTCCTGTTTACTCACGTGTGCATACTTGTCCTTGATACACAGTATGGATGCCGAGTTTATTTAGCTTATTTACAGCAGAATTTATTTAAATCCTTTATTCATTGTTTAGTACACTCTTAAGTTGTTTACAGCAGAATTTATTTTAACCCTTTATTCACTGTTTAGCACACCCTAACAAGCACACTTCCCTGAAGTTTTGGGGGCTATAGACTGCTGCAGTCACATAGAAGTAAATGCCCCACCTAATGAACAAAGAAGGAAGTACATCAGTAGAAAGGTGTTCCAGTCAGTCAACTGACAGGTTGTCTGTAATGCCCAAAGGACCATCCTCAATGTGTGTGCAGGCACCCCAGGCAGTTGCCATGACTCACACATATGGCACACCTTGCAGCTTTACACAAGGTTTGCTACAGGTGATGTTCAATAAGGCCATATGTTAGGTGATGCAAGTTATGCCTTGGATCGTTAGCTCATGAAACCCATCAGAAATGCACAGACTGATGCCAGCGCTCAAACTAGAAACATCATATAGTGTGTGTTGGCTTCCTGAAGTCATGGTTATTCTGTCTAGACACATCAGGAGGGTTTCTTGCAGTATGACCCAGGCACCTTTGCAGAAATTCTCATGGTCTGTGCCATGTTGTAAAGTATCATATTGAGGAAACTGCTGCAACAGGGAAAACAAGGACCAGGGCTAGACATTCCTGGATCACTGGCATACAGATGAGAATTCTGAGGGAGAAGATCCAGCTGCAGAGATAGCAAGCAGATATAGCCGTAGACAGCATGCCCGTTTCCTGGCTAAGAGGCAAAGGATAATACACACATTCACCACCTAATGCTCAAAGGTTAGTTCACACACTTAGCTGCTAAGAGGCAAATGATAGCACTTACCAGCAAAAGAATACACATGACAACCTAAGTACATACACATTTTAACAGTGATGCCATCCGATGTCCATAAACTTTACTTACCCATGTAATATCTGTGTCTGGATAGCATCAGACAGAGACAGACCCAAAATACATGATTCGTAACTGCAGTAATGTCAAGGTAAGTGTGTCACCTGTATTATATGAACAAATATATAAGAAGATAACTACCTGCATACTATAAGTCATAAGTGTACTCTACCAGAAGCTGTGTGAGGTGTCCACCAATGACACTTTTGACTTATAGGAATGATATCTGCAATATACAAGTATGCATTGTACACAGTAACTAACATCAAGCCTGTCACTCTGTACAGGAAAACAGTCAACAGGACAATTATATCAACATTTTCACAAGCAGAGCAATAAGTAGGAATGCAATATCACTAGTTTGAATGCATGACTTACAATACTAAATGGAAAAAGCTTTCTGAATTGAGTATTTAGAAAAACATCCAAAATTGTGTTTGGTAATAATTTATTTTACATTTGTTTACCGGGATTTTCAGTGGAGGCCCGGGTAGAAAAGCTCTATATAGACAAACTTACATAGATTACACAAAAAGTTAGAAAATAATTAGAATATATAAAAACAAAGTGATTATATACATTATATACATTGGTTTAGTAGTGTTCCCTAGTAGGGACTCACAATTGTCATGGACAGACACAATTAAAAGTAGGATTGGATACAGAGCTTGGTGACGTAGTTACTTGTTATGATAATTACAGATTATGTTTTCATTTTATAACTAAATCAGGGTTGGTACATGAGCAAAGCCAGTTCACTTTGAGATACTGTTTGAGGTTTTTTTTTAAGAGACTTTTGGAGGATTATAGGGTTATATAGGCTGAGCAGATCAGAATGGAATCATCTGCATATTGAATACAGGTAGCTGTAGGGATAGCAGTGTGAAGGTTGTTGATAAAAATAGAAAAGAGTAGTGGACCTAGTATGGAGCCTTGAGGGACACCATGTGTAAGAGGTTGCTGACTGGAGGGTTTGCCCTGCCATAGTACTGCCTGTTGTCTACCAGTCAGGTAGGACTGTAGCTACTGGATAGCGTGCTTATTGAGAGAAATAGATTTTAGAGAAAGAATGAGAAGTTCATGGTTGACCATGTCAAAGGCTTCTGATAGGTCAAGGAAGAGGGCGGAGGGTAGCCTATTGTCATTCCTGTTTTGGTTTATGTTTTGGTTTATGGCGTTAGTAAAGGAAAGGAGGGCTGAGGTGGTGATGTGGTATGGCCTGAAGCCATGCTGGGATTTGGATAGTAAGTTATTCTGTGTAAGGTATTGCATTAGTTGCTTGTGTACACATTTCTCCATTATTTTGGCTAGTGGAAAAAGAATGGCAGTGGGTCTATAGTTGGATATGTCTGTAGAGCTACCACCTTTATGGAGTGGGATGACGTGGGATATTTTCCAGAAGGAGGGGAAAGTGTTTTCGGATAAGGTTCTATTGATAAGGATAGATATGGGATATGCAATATCATCTGCAGCTATTTGTAGGTACTCTGCAGGAAGGAGGTCAGCAGCGAGGGTGGTAGGTTTAGTTTTTTTAGAAGTGTTTTTATAAAACTAGTGGATATCGGTTGGAAGCTAAATTCGGGGTGATTAGTGGATAGATTAGGTGTGTGGTTTAAGTTTGTGGAGGTTAGTTAATTTGCTAGGGATTGGATTGTTTCAGGGAAAAAGTTATTATAAGCACCAGCTATGGTCTCTGGGGAACTATGGGTATGGTTAGCCAGGGTTGGGGTGGTAGAATGACCTGGATGAAGTAGATGATTTAAGCCTGCCCAGAACTTCTGAGGGTTGCTTTGGTGTTTTTGTAGGAGATTTTGGTAGAAGCTTTTTTATCCAATAAAATAGATTTTTTGTATCATTCCTGAGTTGACAATATTTTAGATGGTCAAGTGGGGCTTTAGTTGTTCTCCAGCTGCTCTGTTTCTAGTTTTGATTTTAGATTTGGTATCTTTTGTGAGCCATGGTGCTGTATTTGATCTAGATAATAAATATGCATAGTTATCATACTGAGGACTCTCTTAGATATCCACTCTGTGAATCATATATATATATATATATATATATATATATATATATATATATATATATATCTATATATATCTATATATATATATATATATATATATATATATATATATATATATATCTATATGCAACCCTAAGTCAAATTCAAATGATCAAAGAGCATGGCACAGTCATCATTTGCACAGGGTGGGTGGGCAGTAGGCCAAGGCTGACAACAAAATAGTGTGTGCGTGTGATTGAGAAACACAGAACATTTATTTATTTATTTATTTATTTTACATTTGTTAACCGGGCTAGTCTAACTGGATATATTTCCATTTTCAGCAGAGGCCCGGGGAGAAAAGCTCCACATATAGGCAACGAGGTATAACAAAACAGATTACACTCAGCTAGGACTTTAACAATGAAAATAATTATCAAAAGAAAAGGACTTTAAATTCCTAGACAATTTAAATAGCAACATGTTAAGGCTTATTACATCTTTTACAAACCAAGAAGAGAAAGTACAAGACCAAGGAAGAGGAAACAATGATAGATGGAGAGAGCAGATTTATAAAAGATATATAGTTTCTGGAATAGAGTCATAATAGAGGAAAGATATAGGGGAGAGGTCCAAAATGGTAGAGGAAGAGAACTAAGGGAGAAGCAGGAGGTACAAAACAATAGGGAGAGAAAGAGGGTTAACTTAGGAAATTAACTTTCAATCAGGATTAGAGCAGGGGCACATCCAGTGGCTTATAAGGTAAGTTCTAAGTTTTTGTTTAAACAGAGCAGTAGAAGCAATGGAAGTAAGTTCAGGAAGTTGATTCCAGTGTTTACCAATGGAATTAGAGAAGAGGAATCACCAGCTAGGTTATTAGATTTGGTTAAGGTGACTAGCAGTTTATTAGATGATCGGAGTGAGTTCAGATTAGAATAAGGGGTTAAGAGGTTAGAAAGTACAGGTGTGTTTTGAGGTTGATAGAAAGCTCTTTGGACAAACGTGAGTTGGGAAAGAAACAGCATGTTTGTCAGTTCTAGCCAGTTAAGTTGCTGCAGATTTAGACAGTGGTGAGTTCTGAAAGGCTTACCAGTAACAAATCTAGCTATATTGTTGTAAGTGGTAGACAGTTTGGAGAGATTGTTTCTCTTGAGGTTAGTATAGATTGGTGAGGCATAGAGAAGAGTGGAAATAAGGTGAGAGTGAGCAAGAGTAACTTTGGCTGGGAGGTTAAGAAAGTTTTAATTCTATACAGAGAGCCAAGTTTCCTGTTTACAGATTTAATGGTATTGTTGATATGGCAGTCAAAGGAAAGATTGTTGTCAATCGTGACTCCTAGCAGTTTTGTAGTAGAGTCAGGAGATATAAGAGTTCCATTATTAGATAAGATAGTGAAGTCTAGTGTAGGGGATCTGGTAGTAGGCCTAAAAAGTAAGAGTTTGGTTTTGCATTTAGGAGGAGGCAACGTTTTAGGAACCAAGTTTCAACTTTGGAGAATACAGTTTGAGTATTAGTTTGTAGTTCAGAAATGGATTTAGCAGAGCAAATTAGTGTGGAGTCATCAGCATATTGTATGCATGTAGCTAGGGGAATAGCTACTTGTAAGTCATTTATAAAGAGGGAGAAAAGAAGGGGTCCGAGAATAGAGCCTTGGGTAACCCCAGTGAAATTGGGAGAAGAGATGAGAGTTTGTTATCCCAGAGGACAGCCTGTTTCCTGTTAGTGAGATAGGATCTAAACCAGTGGACAACCTTAGATTCTAAGGATAGGGATTCAAGAATGTTTAAGAGGAGTGAGTGGTTGACCATGTCAAAGGCTTTGGACAGGTCAATAAAAAGAGCTGAAGACAGGATGTTATTATTGCGATTTTTGTTAATAAAGTCTGTGAAGGAGAGGAGAGGCGTCGTATGAAAAGGCCTAAAGCCGTGTTGACAGTTAGAGAGAATGTTATTTGTTATTAAGTGGTTCATTAACTGATGGTGCACACATTTTCCATGATTTTGCAAGTGGGGACAAGAGAGCAATGGGTCTGTAATGAGAATATTCATAGGAGTTACCTCCTTTATGTAAGGGTATGATGTGAGAAATTTTCCATATGTCAGGTATGGTTGCTTCATTTACAGTTCTATTAATAAGGATGGATATGGGGTAGGCTATTTCAGAGGCTGCTTTTGAAGGAATTCAGATGGAAGTTTTGAGTTTGTGGATACATTTCTGAATAAAGGTAGTAAAGGTTGGAAGATTGAGGGATGTAAGGTCAGGATACTAGTATTGTCACTAGAGATGGGAGGCTAAGGAATTGATAGTATCAATAAAGAAAGAGTTGAAAGCCGGAAGGGATGGGTGGGAGGTGTCCAGGGTGAAGAAGTCTGTTTAGGGTTGACCAGAATTTTTGAGGGTTATTGTGTTTTGCTTGCTGGAGATTACTATAATAATTCTTTTTATCAGAGAAGATAGCTCTTTTGGTAATGTTTCTTAGGTGCCTAAAGCTCTGTTGGTCTATGGGAGATTTGGTGGTTTGCCATTTTTTCCAAGATTTGTTGTTTAGATTTAATTCGGATGTCCACATTTCCACAATCTGATATCAGTTTTCATTTATTTGTCAATAGTTGGGTCCAGATCCAATCCTCGGATCAGACTCGGCCGTTACTTTACCTCTTGCCTACTAGGAAACTCTCAAGCTGCTCCCTTACCCAAAACGCACCATCCCCTAATGTACCTCAGATCTGTGTTGCAGCTTTTACATTTGGACATGGTCACTTTGAGCTCTCAAGCTTGTAGATTTGTAAAGAAGATAAATCTATCTTTTGGGGGGATTTTTATAGCTGATATTTCTTGATATCATTAATATCTATCTTTATTACATTAGTACTTCCCTTCCCTTCCCTACACTTTTTGGTAAGTTTCTTCCCCATTTCTCTTTACACTCTTAATGTATTCCTTATTACGCCTGTTGGTATTCTTCTGTTTCTCTATTCTTCCTTTCCTTTTCTTTAGCTATTAAAAAAAAAGTTTTGCCATTGTATTTTTCTGTGTTGACAATGTCTGAAAAGGGTTCATCTGGTTTTAAAAAGTGCCAGAAATGTGGACACAAGTTACCACTTTCGCACTCACACATTTTATGCGTGTATTGTTTGGGCCCAGAGCATTTGCAGACTGAATGTTCCATATCTAAGGCTTTCAATCTGTGAGCAACTGCGGCTAGAAAAAATAAGCTTATTTTGAAGGGACTGCTACCCTCTTCTTTTTTATAGACTATTTCAAAGCTTATGGAGCCTTCTAATAAGCCTTTGGGTCATTCCAGATCCTTGACCCCCTCGTCGGATCCTACCACAGAACCACCAAGGAAAAACCAAAAAAGGCTGTTCCGAAGACTGCTTCTACCCAGCCAGTGTCTGAGTTAAAATTGGCTTCTGCAGTTCCTAGCTTCTTAAATCCGAAGCCTTTACCAAAGACACAGTATACTCCTTCCATTGATCTGGTACTCTCTTGAGTAACTTCCCTGTTTCTAGAATCCCGCCGGCAATCCAGATCTCTATCAGTGGCATCTTCTCATTCTGTCAGAAGTCTGACCAAGGCTGACATGGACAGAATGATGACAAAGTTTCTCTCGGCACAGATAGAGAAGGGAGTTCTCCTGGCTCTTACCCTTTGAGTCAGGTAGTCTTGGTTTGCACTAAACCACTAATCTTGGCTCCTTCTCTGATCCGACCTATCATTTTGGAGCCTTTGGATCCAAATCTCCCAGGATTATCTGGATTGGCTCCGAAGAGCATCATCCATGTCGGATCTGAGGCATTAATATCGACTTTGAAGCTGTCAGAGCCATCTCAGACCCTCAGAGCCTTGGCATTGAATAGCTCAGCTCCAATCTCTGCCTTGGGTGGATTGCCTTTGGGACAGGGGGAGTTGATGGGGCAAAGAGTGGCTTCTTGGCTCTGTCTGATTCTTTCACCCCAGAGCATTTCACTTTTGAAGTGGTGGAGAAAGTGTTCTCTACTTCTGCAGGATTGATGGTCCGTCTTGTCCCCCCGATCTCCCTTCTGATCCTGTATGTCTCTGTGCCTTGAGCCCCATGATTCTATGCTACAGGAACAGCCAACCCAAAGTCTCCAGGTTACCCAGCAGGGTATTACTATTTCTTCCAATACTTCTCCTGAGCATCCTACCGAAGAAGTCCCTAGGAAGAAGAAGTGCAGGAGGAGGCACTTACACTCCTCTCAGGAGCCTGTTACCAAAGATACTGTTTTGATGAAGCGGAAAGGTCCCCAAGATCACCACCCGAAGAAATCTCATTAGGACATCCTTGAAATCCTTAAACAAAGGGGTGGTTGGTCTATCGATAAACCTTCCCAGGAGGTATCGGTATTCCTGGGGGCCTTTGGGTCGGCCCATCTACCTCCTGGGTGACTCCGCTCACCGATGAGCTCATTAAGTTGGTCTCTATATGGGCAAGGAAAGAAGCAGATGTGGTTGAGCCAATCCCCAAAAGACTGGATCAGATTCTGGCACCACCTGCAAGACGTGAGTTTTGGAGCAAGGGAGTACTTGTAGATGCCACAGTCATAGTGGCGGCCACCAAGAAAGAACTCACAGAGCAGAATTCTACTGTCCCTCAGTCTAACAGGGAGTCAAGGGCAGTGGACAAATTTGAGAAGTGTGTGTATGCTTGAGCAACATTTGCCTTCAGATTGCTAAACTTACCTGGCACACTTTACAAGGTTATAAAGAGATCTGATAAAGGAATTTTCAGAATCCCTTTTGAGACCAGCACTTCTGAAACTCAGGCTTCTGTGGCTTTGTAGTTGGCTACCCTTCAATCGATTTCTAACTCTTCCATGATGCTTATCTTGCATGCGTCTGAAAGTGCCTCAAAGGCAACAGGTTCAGGCATTTCCATTAGGAGGCATGCCTGGATGCACTTGTGTGACTTTGTGGAGCCCTTTATGTGTTCACTCTTCAGTGCTTCTTTTGACAGAAGCACTTTGTTTATCTCAAAGGTAAAGGATACACTCTCCAGGTGTGAATAAGATGGAAAGACCCTCTCTGCAGTGGGAGTACATTTTTTGACCCCTCGGGGACATTTTCAAGGAATCATTCAGGAAGCTGAAAAATATGGTTCAAGAAGTCTCAGGGTCCTTTCCAAGATCCAGGAGGAGATGGTTCCCCCAGAGGTGGGAGGGAGGGGGGTAATTCAAATGGGAGACATCACCCATGTGGCAGAGAAGGCCTGCAAAACCAGGGGTCTAGAGATTCCTTCTCTGACACAACCTTCCAGTGCTCCTGAA
The DNA here is from genome assembly GCF_019279795.1 of Protopterus annectens. Classification (NCBI taxonomy): domain Eukaryota; kingdom Metazoa; phylum Chordata; order Ceratodontiformes; family Protopteridae; genus Protopterus; species Protopterus annectens. Next base: position 165,561,759 of record NC_056737.1, read on the forward strand.
AGCAGGTGTGATTGTCCTCCTCTGGAGGCAATCAGGGGTTGTTTATCCCTGTGCCAGAGAGCCTGGCTAGACCTTACAAAAGTTACGTGGGTGCAGTGGATTATTTCCAGGGGGTTGTATAATTCCATTTTCCCTACCACCACCACCTGTTTGTTAATTTCCTGATATTCCACCCAGTAAAAGGAAAGTAACAGCACTAGAAACTCAAAAGCTGGTAGAAAAAAAGAGTCATTCAAGAGGTTCCACCAGACCAGATAGAATCTGGAACTTATGAGTCTTTTTAGTGCCAAGGGAATCTGGGGACTGGAGACCGATTTTGGATCTCAGCAGTCTGAACAAATCAGTTCAGCACACTAAGTTTTGGATTTTCATGGTTCAGTCCATTCTGGCCTTTTTGTGTAAGGACAACTGGATGTGCTCGTTAGACCTTCAGTATGTATACTATCACATAAAAATGAACAAGCAATCTAGAAGGTACCTATGCTTCAGGCTGGGAGCCAGTCATTGCCAGTTCAGGGCACTGCTCTTTGGCCTCACTACAGCCCGCATGGTGTTCACCAAATGCATGGCAGTAGTAGCAGCACACTTGAGACTGCAGGGATTCCAGATGTTTGTGTACTTGGACGACTGGCTCATTCCCTCCCCCACTAGTCATCTACTGATAAGAGCATAAGACCAAGCACTCTAAACTTGCTCCCATTTGGGGATCACCATAAATTGCAGCAAATCTATTAGAACCATCTCAGACACTGGAGTTCATAGGAGCAATTTTCAACACAGTATCTATGACAGCTTCACTTCCACTTTGAAGAGTATAGACTGTCAGATTCCAGGTCAGAAAGATAATTCACAATTTCACAGCCTCAACCCGATTGATCCTACAAGCTTTGGAATCAATGTTGGCAGCTATAGTTCTAGTTCACCTAGCAACATTTCACATGAGAATTCTTCAATAAATGTTAGCGACGCAATCTTCTGTTCTTTATCAGCACATGTCTGCCCATATAAGAATTACTCAAGTATGCAAAAGATACATTTGGTGGTGGATTCCGTCAGATCAGGTACTACAAAGCTCTCCTTCATTCTCTCTCAGCCCATGGCCATAGTGACCATGGGCACTTACCAGATTGGGTGGGGGAGAACACTTCCTTGGGAAAACAGTCCAAGGCAAGTGGTCCCATGAAAAGAACAGCACGCACGCATATCAATGTCCTGGAAATGAGAGCATTACTCTTAGCATTGCAGGCCTTCCAAGACTTTCTCCCTTTTGGGACAATTGCGATTCAGACAGATAATATGTCAGTGGTCTGGTACATCAACAAACAAGGAGGAACCTGATCTTGTGTCAAGAAGCTCTTAGAGTGTATCAGTGAGCAATCTCATCCAACCAGTTTCTGATAGCAACGCACTTTCCGGGGAAATCCAACATGATAGCAGACAAATTGGGCAGGTCCGTTCTACCACCTTGCAAATGGTCTCTCAACATGGAAGTGGAGAAATAATTTTTTTGCTGATGGGGTCAGCCTTGCTGTGACCTGTTTGTATCTCCCCTTGATAACAAGTGCAGCAGCTTCTTTGCCTTAATCCCCCACTGGGGGAATCACCGAGAGATGCTGCACTACATGGTTGCCCCCCCCCCCCGGTCTCCTCTGTGTATATCCCCCAACTCCCTTGACCCACAAATTTCTGCAGAAAGCTTTCCGGTTGAAGAGCAAAGTCATCCTCATTGCACCTTCCTGGCCTCAACATATTTGGTTCTGCTTTCTTTGGCCTCATCTAATCTACCCACCTTGGATTCTGGATCTGTTTCCAGACCGCCTGCCTCACCTGACAGACATGATTCACCTGGATATCTCAAACCTAAAGCTGACAGCCTGATTCTCCACTTCTGTTAATAGCCAGACAAGAAATGCTGTCTTCCCCTGTACATCAGATACTTTTGTCTTCTTACAAAGCAACAGATTCAAATGGAAAAGATTTTTTTTTGGCACATCAGAAGCAAACTGACCCAGATGGTGTTCTTGAATTTCTGGCTACAGTTTTCAATGAAGGAGTTAGCTCCTCAGCTGTTAGACTTAATTTAGCAGCCCTCTCTAATAGTCATGTAGGAATTGAAACTTCACTCTGGCTTTATCAAAACTTTGTAAGGCCTTTTTGAAAGGTACTCTTCTTTTGAGCCCTCCATATCAAAACACAACTCCTTAATGGGACTTAAATTTGGTACAGCAGACCTTAATTCCTTCCCCTTTTGAACCAGAAGTAAAATGTGATTTAAAGTTTCTGACCTGGAAGACTATATTTTCAGTGGCTATCACCTTTGCTAGAAGGATATCAGAACTTGAAGCTCCAAGTATTATCTTCTAATCCTCCCTACCTGATTTTTCATAGGGATAGGGTGGAATTACGAACCAATCCTTCTTTCCTTCCTAAGGTGATGTCAGAATTCAACATCAGCCAATCTATTAATCTGCCAGTTTTCTTTCCAGATTTTACAAATAAAGGTGAATGTATGTTATACTTATTAGATGTTCACAGGCAATTATGCTTCTACTTACATAGATCAAAGGAGATCAGAAAAGCAGATCAGTTATTTGTCTCCTTTGTGGATTCTAAATTGGGTAAGCCAGTTAAAAAGGTAACTCTGGCAAAATGGCTTACAGATTGTATATCATTAGTCTACAACAGGCAGCTCTACCCTTACATAACCTTAAAGAGCCCTTTCAACCAGGTCCATGGGAACCTCTACAGTATTCTTATCTAGGAAATCCATGGACAACATTTATGCAGCTGCTACTTGGGCTAATCCACCTACTTTTATTACTTATTACAAATTGGATCTGGTCTTGAGGGGATGAGCATCCTTTGGCTCAACTGTGCTCAGGATTATCCTTTCTTAGAGCCCACCTGGGGTTGTAGGTAGCTGAGAACTCTGTCCCAACTGCTGAGGAATGAAAGAAAATTGACAACATCAGATAAAGAAGTTATGTACTCACCAGCATGTTCCATGTGTGGTCAGTTTTCATTCTTCCTCAATAACCCAACAACCAACCTCCTACCTTTTTCATCCAGTGACTTGTGGAAGAGCAAGAGCTTATAGTCATGCCTTATGTTGAACTCCAGATTTGGTTTCTTCTACCAGGATAATAATTATGTTTCTTGGAGTAGGTAAACCAGCAGACAAGATCTGAGGTACGTTAGGGGATGGTGTATTATGGGTAACGGAGGAGCTTGAGAGTTTCCTAGTGGCCGCAAGCTAAAGTAATAGCCGAGTCAGATCCGTGCCCAACTGTTGAGAAAGAATGAAAATGGGCAACACAGCTGGAACATTATGGTGAGCACATAACTTCTTTGTAAAGTAGGAAATATCTCAAGGCCCCTGACAGGAGATGTATCCAGTTAACATTAAGATTTTCTTAGCTTGCATGTGTGGATCAGTATGGACAATTTTTGTGAAATGTGTGTGCGCGTCTACATGAACCCAGTCAAGCTCTGTGTTAGCACTACATTGTGCCGTGCCGAACAGGTATTAGCTGTTGGTTCAGTGTCTAATCTCCCGACCATGTGAATTGCCTCTACCAGGAGTTGGAGTGCCACTTCCACATCTCCTGTTCAAAGTAAGGGTGCTTCCTGACTGTGAACAATGTCTGTTGGATGGGCTGTCTTCATGACTACTTCCAGGATCTTGTCCACATGACCTACCACATCAGGGAGTGAACACCTCAATCACTGATGGAGCAGTGGAAGTAGTTCCACTACTGGAGTGGGATTTGGCATGGTCACATTAGCTAACACCTGAGGATGTTGTAGCTCTAAGGAAACACAGATGCCAGCCCTCCCCCAGCAGACATTCCATCACAGATACTGCTCAATATAATGTGTCAGCCATCCTAGCCGATAAATCACCCATACTGATGAGGCAATCACTCACGCTATAATGCACCACATTAAGGACATCCACAGTCTTTTCCCAGGCCCTGGTGGAATGTGCCTCTGCCTTCATGATGGTCCTATACATATGTCTGGTGGCACATAATGACACAACAGCATCAGGACAAGGGTGAATAGTAGTGGTGTCACACCCTCACGATAGCAGGTTCAACCAGCTCTGCAACTTCAGTAACCACACCTTCCCAATCAGCCTTGTCACTCTCAACCTGTCCTACATTTAAGGACTCAGTGGAATGGGTATGCATACGCGTACTGACCATTTCCGAAATAAGGCCAGTGAATGTGTGAGACGAAACTTCAGTGACAGACTGAACCTCTGTACCCGCTGACTGTGACTCTGTATCACCACCATCATCATCACAGGCTACTGATGCTCTAACAGGTGGCATGAGTTCTACGCTTCCATTGTCAGGATCACTTGCGATAATAATCAATAAACACAAGAAGGGGAGAAATAGTAAGTGAAAATGATCGAAACTTTGTTCTGCGCATTCATGTTAAACAATTTCAGATGTTAAAAGTAAACAAAAAAAAACTTTCTACTTTCTCCTCAGACTTCCATCTAAGTAATGGTTATTACTAATTTATGTATTTATTTGTCTTTTGCTGACCAGGTTAGTCCATCTGGGCCAATGACCCATTTTCAGTGGAGACCCAAGGAGAAAAGCACCACAAAAATACAATATGTTAACTATACAAGAAATATTAACAAGATATAATAACAGACATACATGCAATATATAAGTAAACAAATGCAAAATAAAGAAAATACAGAAGATAACACAGTTAAGTTATATACAAAAGATAAAAAAATTATTGTTTTCATATTAACATAACAAATAAAGCAGAAATATACGTGTTTAAAACTTGTAGGACTGAACAGATGGGAAAAGAAAAAAATGTTAATAATAAGGTAGAAGAAGAGAGACAGAGAAGCATAAATGAGTCTTATGTATAAGGAAATGAGAAGAAGTAAGAGAAAAGCGAAAATTTAATTTATTTTGGAGGAAATAAGACAGTGAATTAAAGTATGCAATTGTTTAGTAGAGTGAGAGAGGTTGTACAATGATTTTTATATTTTCCCAAGGAAAGGAAAGCATGTTAAGGACATGTTAAGGGAGTATGAGTTAGGTAAGGTGGTGACAAGAGCAGGAAGGTAAATTAGCAAGGTAGTTTTATAGTTCTTTTTTGAAGAGCAAACTAATTGAATGCTTATTACTGGGCAGTTTATTCCAAGTATGGGATATTTAAGCAATAACTGATGACGTGGTGTGGTATATTGAAGATTTACCCATGGGTGGTGTGATTTAATCATGAGGGCAAAGCCCGAGTGATTAAATAAAGCTTACTTACTTTTCTTAAATAATGTCTTTGTATAATGGCACATTACTGTTCCTCCGCTGGTTGTGGTACACTGCTTCCTTGTTTTGATGTACTGAGCATGCATATAGGACTTGTATCCCATGCATACCCAGTACATCAATGCTTTGAAACGGAAGCAATGGAAAAAAGAAAGTCTCCGCTGCTCCATTTTTTTGCTTTTTTTCACAGATTCATAGGTAGGTACTAGGCTATTGGCCCTAGGGCCTATACAAGCCTAGCCAAAAAGGTACCCTGGCTTTCGCCACACAAGAAAATTATTTTCCTGTGCCCCTGTGAAGCAGAACCACAGAAGTGATCCACGGGGTGAATTTCCTATTACCCATCCAATCATCAAGATTTTTCTTGAAGAGTGCTAATGAGGAGCTCTGTTTCACATAGATAGGTAGTCTGTTCCAGAGTATGGGAAGTCTCTGGGACAGGAATTTATCCCTCCAGCATGTTCTGTTTATTGCAGTGACAAGGTTTAGGTCTCTAGAACGTGTAGCGCGGAGGGATTGGGATTTCTTTAAGTGGAGCATGTCCAACAGCTCTGGGTTTGACATAGCTTTGTATGTTAGGCAGAGATCGCCTCTGAGTAGGCGATATGCTATGGAGTAAAGCTGGAGTTTTTTGAGACGTTCTGCATAAGGCATCTGTTTGAGATCAGTAATCCTCTTTGTGAGGTATTTCTGCGATTTTTCCAGTTGTTGTAGATGTCTTGTGAGGTACATAACAAAAGGGGTGTTGTACTCTATAATGGGTCTAATGAGTGATGAGTAGAGGGGAACAATGACCTCTTTTTTTCTGGATAAGAAACTTTTTGTGATGAGGTGTGCCACGTAGAAGGATTTCCTGACCAGTGTGGCGATGTGATTATCAAAGGAGAGACTACTGTCCACCTGTGTCCCAAGGTCTCTTATCACACTTTTGGTGTTAAGTAGACTATCGCCTATGTGGTAGTTCATGGGTACAGAGTTTTTTACCAAAGGGGATGACAATGCACTTTTGTTATTGAGCTTGACACCATGGCTTTGACATGAGGCATCTGTCTCAGTGAGGCCCTTTTGTAGGATGTCCACATCGTTAGGAGTTTAGATTATGGCTCCTAGTTTGCAGTCATCTGTGAATTTAGTTAGCCAAAGACCTTCTGTGTTAGCCTGTACCTCAGAGAAGTAGATACCAAACGGGAGAGGACACAGGACTGAACCCTCTGGTATTCCACTTGTCACTGGTCTGAAGTCTGATTTGGAGTCTGCTACTTTCACAGTGTGGCTTCTGTCAGTAAGCCAGTTGGCAACCCATCTTGTGACATTTTATTTATTTTATTTATTTAACATTTGTTGATCGGGCTAGTCTAACTGGATATATGTCCATTTTCAGTAGAGGCCCGGGGAGAAAAGCTCCAAAGGAACAGACAATTAAAAACAAATCAAAGGACAAGAAGAAATACATAATAGTTTACAAATGTTAACAATACAGCTAAAATAAAAGGAAAACCACATTCCTTTAAATCTATAAAAAAAATATTTTGACATAGGGATTTATACCTAGTTTAGTGAGTTTATCTATAATTCCAGAGTGGGGGATGGTGTTGAATGCCTTGTCGAGATCTAGATAGGCTGTGTGAACCACCTTACCCTCATCTATGGCTTTGGTGACTAATTCAAAGAAGTCTGTCAGGTTTAGGAGACATGAACTGCCTTTTACAAACCCAAACTGTGTGGGGTCCAGAGTTTGGAGATCTCCAGTGTCTTTGTTTATGAGTTCCATGATGATACGTTCCACGGCTTTGCAGACCAGGCTCATCAGGCTAATGGGCCGGTAGTTCTTGGGGTCTGTTGTGGCTCCCCCTTTGTGGAGTGGGATAAATGTTGCGGTGCGCCATTCAGTGGGCACAAAGCCTGAGGTGAGGCAATGATTGAACATGGTTAATTCTTATTTGAATTGGTTTGAGATTGATCTGCTATCAAATTTAACCTCAACTACTGTTATTACTAAGTTGAAACACCATTTCTCAGCTCATGGTAGTTCACACAAACTTTTTTTCTGAAATGGTACTCAATTCAGTAGCCAGTTTTTTCAAAAATTTGCAAAAGAATGGGAGCTTGTATATGTCACTTGTAGTCCTGAATATCTTCACTCCAATGGTGTAGCTGAACGTGCAGTACAGTGTGCAAAGCAATTACTTTAAAAGTCAAAGCATGGCAATACCGATGTATTGAATTTGCTTAATCTCAGAAACATACCCCATGATGACATTCTTGGCTCACCTGCTCAAAGACTGCTTTCCAGGCAAACTAGAAACACTACCTATTTCATCAAGTTTGTTGCAGCCTAAACCTAAGAACAATAAAATCATCAAGGCTCAATTGTTTAAGAAGCATAATATCTAAAAATCTAGTTATGACAGATCGTGCAGATTACTTTGTCCATTGAAGGAAGGAGAGACAATTTAAATCCAGACGACAAAAGGTTTTGATTGAATAGGACAAATTACAGGGATCTGTGCCGAGGCGAGATCCTATTTGGTAGACTCCGAGGGTATGGAGTATAGGAGGAATCGCAGATATCTTCTTCCTGCACCAGAATCATCATCATTACAGTCACAACATTGTATGTTAAGTTGTCTATCCCGCCTTCATTCTTGCTGTTTGGGTTGGTTTGGAGCCGATCCTCGGCTCCGACTCGGCCATCTTCAATAGCTCAAGAGCTGTTTACTGGCTTGAGGCTACCCTATATCCCATGATGCCTGGTGCTAGTTACTCAGATCTCGTTTGCCGCTTCAGACTGCGAGGTTGTCTTACTGGCTCAGGCTCGTATACTTTTTGTATTTTCTATTTTTTCACTAGAATTTACCTCTTATTAGTGTACTTAATACCTTAAATTGTACTATTACCCTAGCTAGACTCGTTTAATAGTATCTATATTCCCCTGTTTTCTTCTTAAAAAAAAAGTTGTTTTACTTACAGAGTTTCCCCACCCCTCCCCCTCTCTTCCCTTGCGGTAGCCATTTAAATTAGAGGCTAACCCTCTTTTGTCTTTTCTAATTTAAAAAAAACGCTTTTTTAGTAGTAGTAGACTTATTTAGTGTGTTAGCTGTATTGTTTAATTAGTATACCTGCTAACTTGTTTTATCTTGTTGTGTGTGTGAGTGTTTTACCTTGGTGTTTGGATGTGTTAATATGTCAAAGGAGTCTAAAGTGTCCGGATTCAAGAAGTGTGACTCATGCTGTCAGAAGATGTCTCTGACAGATGGTCACACTTCTTGTTTCTATTGTCTGGGCGCAGTGCACCTGCAGGACTCTTGTTCGATCTGTCATGCTTTTAGCCCAAGAGTCCTGCAGGAGCGCAAAAATAAGTTGATACTCAGGGGTTTGCTCAAGCCCCAGGATTCACCGGCCAAGGTTCAGCCTGTGAAATCCTCCAAGCCACCTAAGTCTTCGGCTCCCAGTTCAGAGCCATCGCTGGGTGAAACACCACCATCCACCTCGGCTCCGGCTGGAGCCAATGTGCCTCCCTCCCAATCGGCTCCAACAGGTACTTCGGAGCTGTCTGGGAGTCAAAAGAGATCTAGGTCTCCCTCCTTGGAGTCGATACGCTCAGCTCCACAGTCACCTCTGCTCCAGTCGGAGTGCAGTCATAGGTCCTCTCACTCCTCTCAGTCCTCTAGGCTTTCAGATCAGGACTTGGAGAGAGTGGTCAGTAGGCTACTGAAATCGCAGGCCCTAGCGAAAATGTTCCAAAAACACCAGCACAGAGAAAATAAATCCAAACACAAAATCAACGCACTTTACCAGTTGCCTTTTATTAAACGATCTGGTATCTCAGCCTTTCGCCTTCAATGGATCACAATAAACGTGTATTTTTTCATGTATATATATATATATATATATATATATATATATATATACACAAGTTTAATAGCAATTAACACAAGCACCTAACATCAATTAATCAATCACTGATATAATCACAAATTTAAAGTGACATTTACATTTAAGTGACATTTAGAATTAGAAAGAAGAACAATATATCAAATAAACCACATATGAAATGTTAAATAGCATACATAATACAATAAACATAATTAAATACCCAATTCCAAATTAAGTCCATGGGGCTTCAGAGTTTTAAATTTTAAAATCATTTTAGTCTCCAATTCAAGTAATTTATAGGAATAATCCCCCTCCTCCGATGAAAAATGGTTTACCCAGTACACAAAATCTCAAACTATTTGGGCAACCACCATGTTTATCAAGAAAATGCTGGGCCACAGGGCTAATTTCATTATGGTTTCTAATATCTTTTAAATGCTCTAGAATACGAATTCTAACCATCCTTTGCTTTGCCTTATGTACCAAATGCCTACACATGAACAGCCTAGAATATACACTACTCTTATCCTAGTGAAAATGTTGTCCAGCCCCCCTCATAAGGTGTCGGCTCCGTCCACTTCTGCAGAGATTCCTCCTCCAACTCCTCTCTTGAGTTCGGAGCCGGAGTTCGTTGGGTTCGACTCATGGAACCATCCGCTCCGATACTTTCCCCTTCGGTTCCGTCGTCGGCTCTGATCCCTTCCATGGCACCATCCTTGGAGGGATCTGGGTGCTGAGACTTTCTCGTCAGCTCTGAGGGGGCGAGGGGCATTGGACCCTTGTCCGACCCTGTTCTCCCCCTTGGAGCTTCTACGCAGGTGAGCTCAGCTCCTACATCGGCCTCGGAGCCATCCCCCTTGGTGCGGAGAGGAATTCCGATTTCTTCGGAGTCGGAGTCTTCTCTGCACCCGGGTGGGGGCGCCTTCGAGGTCATGAGGAGTGTACTGGCCCCCGAGTCAGTCCCACGGTCAACCCCACCGGCTCCTCCCCCTATGGTGCCTGTGTCTGCCTCTGCCCCTCCTCCAGACTCCAAGCGTGGGGAACCAGCACTCCAGAGCACCCCCTTGGGTGTTTCTTCCACTTCCGAGGCCTCCCCTGATCACTCAGAGGCACCACTTCGTAAGAGGAAGTGCAAGAGGAAGCACATTGACTCCCCTGTGTCTGTCACATGGGATACTGACTTAGAGGATTTGGAAGGGTCCCCGAGATCCCCCTCTGAAGATGTCTCCTTTTTAGACATTTTGGAAATGCTTAGGCAGAGGGGGAACTGGAATACCCTAGCCCCTTCCGAGGATGAGTTGGTATTCCTGGATGAGTTTGGTTCCCGACCTTCCACCTCCTGGGTGTCTCCGCCTTTTGAACCACTTATATCTGTGGTGGCTCGGAAGGTGTGGTCAGCTGCAGACACAGTGGAACCAACCCTCAGTATAGCTGCTAAATTTATAACTGCGCCTCAGGACAAACAGTTTTTGACTAAGGGCGTACCTGTCGATGCCATGGTGGTAGCAGCAGCCACAAAGAAGGAGTTGGCAGAAACTTCCTCATCTGTCCATCCCCCTAACAAGGAGTCTAGGACTATGGACAGATATGAGAAGCGAATGTTTGCTTCAGTGACCTTCTCCATGAGGTCGCTGAATTATTTGTGCCATTTCACCCGCCTTCAGAGGGATCTCCTTAAAGAGCTTGGAGATACCCTCCAAGATCCATCAGCTGAGGGGGCTCAAGCTAAGGTGGCTTCCCAGCTGGCAACTCTGAATTCAGCTGTTAACTCCTCCATGAGGCTCATTTCTTATACAGCCGATGGTGTGAGTAGGGCTGCAGGCACAGGTTGCTCTTAGGAGGCATGCATGGATGCGGCTGTGTAATTTTGCAGAGCCCTTCAGAGCATCTTACACCAATACCCCCTTTGATGGTTCCGCTCTCTTTGGATCACAGGTGAAGGACACCTTAACCAGGTGTGAACAAGAAGGCAAGACTCTCTCTACTGTGGAAGTCCATTTTTCCACTCCTTCTAGACCATACTCCAAGGGTCAGAAGAGTGGAAAGATGTGGTTCTGGAAACCCCAGGGAGCCTTGCCTGACACACATGGTGATTTCCCCTCCAGGGGCAGAGGAGGGAACAATAACAGACGCCACCCTCGTGGCAGAGGGGGTCTGCAGAACCAGGGCAGCAGAGAATCTTTCTCTGAGAAGCCCTTTCAGCATCCCTGAAGGGTTGCCCGGCTGCCCGCCTCTGAAGGCAGTCGGGGGAAGGCTCTCACTGTACCCCAAAGCCTGGCAAGACCTAACTCAAGACAAGTGGGTACAGTCGATCATATCCGGAGGTTACAAAATTCCCTTTGCTCAACCCCTGTTAAAGTCAAACAAGTCCCTTCCAGATGTTCCACCCAATTTAAGGGAACAAGCAGCCATAGAGATTTTAAAGCTGCTACACAAAAGAGTCATCCAGGAAGTCTTGGCAGACCAACTTGGATCCGGAACTTATTCAAGGTTCTTTTTGGTACCAAAAAAGACAGGGGACTGGAGACCCATTCTGGATCTCAGCAGATTAAACAGATCTGTACAAAGAACGAAGTTTCGGATGGTCACGCTGCAGTCCATTCTACCCTTCCTGGGTCAGGACAATTGGATGTGCTCTATAGATCTTCAGGATGCATAATACCACATCAAGATGCACAGGTGCTCCAGAAGATTCCTTTGCTTTCGGCTGGGAGCCAGTCACTATCAGTTCAGAGCTCTGCCCTTTGGTCTCACCACAGTCCCCAGGGTGTTCACCAAATGCATGGCAGTGGTTACGGCTCACCTGAGACATCAAGGATTCCAGGTGTTTCCATATCTAGATGACTGGCTCCTTACTGCTTCCACCAGGCATCACCTCCTGCAAGCCAGGGACTACACTATCAAAACTTGTTCCAGGCTCGGTATCACAATAAATTTCGAAAAATCTGCATTGTTGCCCTGTCAGCATATCATTTATATAGGCGCAAATCTAAATACCAGGAACATGTTTGCGAACCTTCCACCAGACAGGGTATCACTAATTCACCAACAAGTACAGATTTTATTAACATGCAGAACGATTCAAGTCAGGTTCGTCCTCCGAACACTGGGTTCCATGGCATCAGCAATTCTTCTTGTTCCCCTGGCCCGCGTTTACATGAGAATCCTCCAGTGGCTTCTATTCACACAGTGGTCCTTCCAACAGCTTCCCATGTCTCACAAGATTATGATCACAGAAGCATGCAAGAAGCACCTTGCTTGGTGGATGGTCTCCCCATCGGTGTCCCAGGGCAGACCATTTGTGCTACCCCCACCAGTCGCCACAGTGACCACGGGTGCCTCCCTGATAGGGGGGGGGCATTATCAGGGCAGGACAGTCCAAGGCATCTGGCAGCCTCATGAGTACCATTTGCATGTAAATGTCTTGGAGATGAGAGCCGTGCTTTTAGCATTGCAAGTCCTTCAGGACTCTCTCCCTCCTGGGACTATTGCAATCCAAACGGACAATATGTCAGTGGTGTGGTACATCAACAAGCAGGGCGGAACCAGGTCTTATCCTCTATGTCGAGAAGCACTCAGACACTGGCAGTGGGCGATCTTTTCCCAATGTTTTCTGATTGCAACGCACATCCCTGGGAGTTCCAACGTCATCGCAGACAGGCTCAGCAGAGCAATTCTCATGCCTCACGAGTGGTCTCTGAATCAGGTAATTGCGGAACAAATCTTTCGCAAATGGAGTCAGCCTTGCTGCGACCTGTTCACCACACCTTTCAACAGCAAGTGCAGCAATTTCTTCTCCCTCCTTCCACTTCCCGGCCACTCCCCCAGAGATGCTGTAGTCCACGATTGGCCTCAGGGACTTCTTTATGCTTTTCCTCCATTTCCCCTAATACCCAAACTCATACAGAGAGCAACTGCGTTGGGTTGCAAAATGATCCTCATTGCCCCTTACTGGCCTTGACAGATATGGTTCCCATTCCTGCATCATTATCTTCTCGAGCAGCCTTGGATTCTGGATCCTATTCCAGATCTACTGATTCACCAGTCGGGCAGACTGCATCGATCCCTTCAAACACTCCAGCTCACAGCTTGGTTGCTCCACTTCCAACCTTAGCCAGGCTTCCTAATATTTCCTCCTCTGTGCGGGAAATTATTATCTCATCGCACAAAGCCAGAACTAGGAAAACTTACTCTAGTAAGTGGAAACATTTTTCTTGCTGGGCAGTGGCTAGGAATATAGATCCCTTTTCAGCCCCTGTCCATGAGATTCTGGAATTTTTAGCGGAACGCTTCCATTCTGGTTCCGCTTCTGCTACAATCAGGGTTCAGTTAGCTGCCATTTCGAACTTTCACATTGGTTTGTCTTCTAATAACATTATGTCTCATAAGCTGTGTAAAGCCTTCCTCAAAGGAACCACTCTGCTTAGGCCTCCAGTGAGGGATCCACCACCTCCGTGGGATCTAAACTTGGTGCTAGCTTTCCTAATCTTGCCACCCTTTGAACCTGCAGCATCTTGCTCCATTAAGTTTTTATCCTGGAAGACTCTTTTTCTGGTAGCCATTACTTCAGCCAGACGTGTTTCGGAACTTCAGGCTCTATGTACTCGTTCCCCATATTTCGTTTTCCATAACAACAGGGTCGCTCTAAGGACCAATCTTTCCTTCCTTCCTAAGGTCTGTACACAAAATAATTTGAATCAGTCCATAGACCTTCCTGTGTTCTTTCCTAATCACACCAATAATGCAGAATATAAATTGCACCAGTTGGTTGTTCACAGACAGCTGCGTTTTTATTTACATAGGACAAAGGACATCAGGAAATCAGACCAACTCTTCATTTCCTATGCTGAAGGCAGACAGAGCCTTCCTGTCTCAAAGGTAACATTATCTAGATGGTTTTCTCATGTTATTTCATTCATTTATCAGCTGAGAAACAAAAAATTATCTACCAAACTAAAGGCCACTCTACTAGGGCACTAGCTACCTCAGAGGCCTTCTGATTCTATTCCAGAAAGTGATTCGAACATTCCACAGGTCAACCATTTTGCAGAAACTGTCCCAGTTGCTGAATCTAATTCCCAGTTTTATTTCACATGATATGGATGAGTTTCTAAGCCTAGTGTGAAACACACAGCAATGTGAATTTGATTGTGTGTGTGTGTGTGTAGATATATATATATATATATATATATATATATATATATATATATATATATATATATATAGATATATATATGGTTCTACCTCACTTCAACGACACGCCGGAACATCGACACGGAAATCGCGAGCCCCAGAAGATCGGCAGCGCAGAAGACCGGCGACGGGACCTAGAAGATCGACAAGCAGAAGACCGACCCGGATGAAAGCACCGATGCCGAGGATGCCGAAATGGGAAAAGGCTGTGTACGTATGCGGTAGTGACGGACGTTAGCGTGCGAGTAAGGTAAGTGTGGATAGGGGTGGGTTAAGTGAGTTAGGGTTAGGAGCGGGTCAGGTAAGTGTGCAGTTGTGATTGTGTTTGGGTTAGGGGCGGGATAAGTGAGTTAGGGTTAGGGAGCGGGTCAGGTAAGTGCGGTAGTGACGGACCTTAGGGTTAGGGTTTGGGTTAGGGTTGTAGGTAGTTGTGTATGTGAGGTTTAGTGTGGGTTTGTAGGGATTTTGGTGTGCTTGTGTTGTGTATGTGGTTTTGGACGGGAATGTGTTTTGTTTGTTGATTGTGGTGTGTGAATTGTATGAGGTTTCGTGTTTGTGTACCGTCGGTTATTTCGTTGTCGGGCATGTGGAATTTCGTGGTTTTGTACTGTCGGTTATGTGGTTTCGGTGATTGCGTTGTCGGTGTTATGGTGTTTCGTTTATGTGAGGTAGAACCATATATATATATATATATATATATATATATATATATATATATATTTGTGTGTGTGTGTGTGTGTACTTAGTATTGTATAATGCATGTCTGTAGATTACCTGTGATTTCTGCATGTCAGATAATCTCATGACAACTGCATGATCTGTTTCTCAAAGAGGAAGGGTGTAGATCAGAGTGTAACGCGTGTGTTGTATATCTTTAAGAAGCATGTGAGGCTGTGCATGCATGCATAAATTACAGACACGTGAAATCCCTAGTGCCATTTTGTAGAAGCAGCCAGAAAGTGAGCATGCATTTAGTTTATATATAAGTTACTTAAGTTATAGTCAGTAAATCTCTATAGTGGTGTTTGTATAAACTAAAGCTGCTTGAACAGAACCCACAAAGACTTGTTTATTTGTGTCCTAACACAAAAACAACAGGTGTATAGAGGGATATAAGAGTGGACAGAGAGGGACAGTTTGAGGGTTTGTTAATTAGCAAATGTGACATTTGTAGCTGAGAAAGCTGATGTAGTTGAGGGATTTCAAGTCAATGTAGTTGTTTAAGAGTGAGGCAGTGGTGAGATTTGTAAGGGAGGTTACAGGTGAATGTAGCAATTTGGTTGTAAGTTTGCTCATGTTTGACTATAAGGTTGGCTTGGAGGTGGGTAAGTATATTAGATGAGTAGTGTAGGCAGGGGAGGAGGTAGGCTTGGGCAAGAGTAATCCTCTAGGTAGTAAATAGATATTTTTTGTTTCTATACAGTGGACCAAGTTTTTGATTTGTTTTTTTCATGCAGTGTTGGATGTGAAGGTTGAATTTTTGTTGGTTGTCTGTTGTAATACCTAGGAGTTTGGTATGAGAGTCGTCATGAATTGCAGTGTTGTCCAGGTAGATACAAAAGGAGGCACTAAGCTTGGACATAGATTTAAAGAAGGAAAAGAAGTAATTTAGTTTTTTTAGGGTTAAAGATATTTAGTTTTTTTAGGGTTAAGAATGAGTTGGTTGTTATTCAGCCAATGCTCAGTGATGTTGAAAGAACTCTGAGTGAGGTTGTGGAGGTCAGTGAGTTTATTAGAGCAGGTAACAAGAATAGAATCGTCCATATACTGTATCAGTGAAGATGTGCAGCAGGCGGAGCATAGATTGTTTGTAAAGATATTAAATGCAATCAAAGAAAATGTGTGCTTTTCATCTGCAGGTGGTCTTTCATATGATAATTCTGATGTCCCTGACACCAATGTTCTTCAGGAGGGGCTGACACAGACAAACAACTGGTCTCAGACTCATGGACTAAAAACTAAATGCCAAGAAATGCACAATAGTATCCTTTAGGAAGTCATCCACTCCTGGTAACTATCATATTGACAACACACCCCTTAGCTATGGCCCAGTAGTCAGGGACTTAGGGACACATGTAAATAGTAATCTAGCCTTTGATCATCATGTGTCTACAGTGGTGAGGAAATCATTCTATGTTGCGCAACTTATAAACAAAGGTTGTGGCATCTAAGTCCAAGGAAATCATTGTTCCACTATATTCGGCATTCATCAGACATATCATTGAGTGCAATACACCCTTTGGTAAGTACCAAACCAAGCATATCCAACAACTAGAACGTCCATAGAGGTTCCTCACTAAATGAATACAGGGCGTAAGTAATATGTCCTATGCAGACCACCTCAAGGCCCTATCCCTGTATTCTGTCTCCTACAGGCTTTTGAGGGGAGATCTATACCTGGCATACAGGCTATTGTCAGACCGCACGCTGATAGACCTCCTGTATATCCACAAAACAAACAGTACCAGAATTACCCATTCTAAAGACTTATACCTTGCCTGTGATATAAATACGACCTGCTGGAGAGACAGGTATGTATCCCAGAGACTACCCCATCTATGGAACAGGCTCCCCATCCATATGAAGCAGAGTTCCTCCCTAATCCAATTCCATTGCAACTTAGACAATTGGATGGGAGACTGGAAATTCATCCCTGGTTTGGCACCTATGTCTCTAATACAAACAGGTAACCTGTAAATGGTTCATCTCAGGGTATCAGAACTTGTCAGAGATTTGGGATGCATGGCTAGGCTTAAAAAGGCCCTTGTGGTCATTAGTCTAGTAAACACATATAAACCTATGAACCTATGGACCAACCTATGAGTTCCTTGGTTCTTCCTTCTTACAACCACAAAAAGAAGCTAATTGCTATTCAGCCTTTGGTAACACAGCAGGCTGCTGAAGTGTCTCAGATGCAGATAGGTGATTCTTCTGTGGCCAAAGCTGGTTCCTCAGACCACTCATCTTTTCCTTGGGTCCTACTCATTTAGTCCATAAAGCCATAATGGATCACGGGTTAGACATTTAGTCTGCAGCTGTTGGTGAGCCCTTGGCAGGCAAGGGAGCGGCACTATTGTTGTTCCTGTTACAAGGGAACTGAATGCCACACTGTCTAGCCAGAAAGTTGTGCCCATGCCTGGGGAAATTTGCTGGGAATATTGGTTGCATAGAATTTTCTGTCAAAAAGAAACAATCCTGTGTTGTATATTTTCATCTGATTCAACAGTTGGGTTGTTGGACCTGACCTCGGCACCTCTTTATGAAGCTGTGGATCTGAGGCTCTGACTCCTCCTCTACGCATAATTCCAGCCATTTCACCTAAGTACCTCAGATCTCGTTTGCTGCTTGATCAGCTCAGAAGAGTTTCCAAGGGCTCTGTTCTCAAGTGGATAAGTATGATTTATGAAACTTAAATTTTCTTTCCTTTTCCTTCCTTGTCTTAAAATATAAATAATCTTTTTTTATTAGTAAATAGATATTAGATTTTAGGTGTTAGATTCTAGTTATAGGATTACTTAATTATTAAGAACTCTTTGCTTGTTTTTGTGTTTTTTATTGTTATATTGGCCATATCTCTCTTTAGATAACTTAAAATAGTTTGACAGTAGTTTTAAGAATTGTTTAGAAATACTCTAAAATGATTTACAGATAGTTTGGAAAGTAGTCAAAAGCTTTTTGCTATACATATCACAGTTTGTTATAATAGATATTTTGTTCCTTTCATGTCTGAAAAGTGCAGGGGTTCAAGAAGTGCACGGCCTGTGGACATAAAATTCCACCACAAGACCCACACCCTCTATATGTGTGTATTGCATGGGCACTGCCCATTTGAATGTTGACTATGTGATTTATACCTCCTTCAGTACTCAAGCTATTCAGGGCCTTAAAGAGAAACTAATACTGAAATGTTTGTTTCCCTTTCAGACAGGGTTGGGCTAACAACTATATACCTCTACTTCCTTGAGGACAACTTCAGCTTCTCCTTGAGAGAAGATGGAGAAATCAGAGCAAAAAGATAAGGAAAAGACCAAAGACAGATGAGAGAGGTCTGAAGATAAAAGGACAAAACATAGGTCTCTGGATCAAACAAATTCTTTGGGTCCAGCTCCCAAGCATCTGAGGAAGTTGGATCCACCAGTTCCTCAGATCTGATCTCCACCACCTCACCCAAGGTTCTCCTTGAATCTGGTGAGCCTAAGGCTCCATTCTCCACTTCTGTAGGATAGGCAATAGTTCAGACCCTATCTGTAGCATCATCTTCAAGGTCTTGCCTGTCTTCTAGAAGCCTCAACAAAATGGATGTAGACCAAATGATGTGGAGATTCTTGAGTACACAAATTCAACTAGAGATTCTCCTGGCACTGTCCCCATTGGGTGCTCTAGGTATATATCCAGTTACCCCTCCCTTGATATCTCTAGTACCAGTCTGACCCCCGGATCCAGTTCCCATGGGACTAAACCCCCCTAGTGCACCTCTGTCAGTGCAGGCAGTTCTGGCAACTTTGACTCAGTCAACTTCCCTTACTATCTTAACTCTGATGCTTTTTGATTGAGATAAGTCTCAGAGCTGAGGCGTCAGCACCGTAGCCCGAGGAGTGGGGTCAAATATGAAGTTATCAGAGACATGTCTACTTCTCGGTGATTCAACTCTTGATAGCTCTGGTCCAAGGTTTGTGAGAGCTGACATCAATCAGAGTGGGTGTTGTCCCTCCTTCAGAAAGGGAGAACATTCCTTCACTTCCGATTGCGGCCTTGGCTTTTGAGGCATTTGAAGGGGTTTAGGCTAGCCCAAGAAATCAGGTACGACCTTTGAGGTCAGCTGCATGCCAACCTCTTTTGGATCCTGCAACTCTCTTCGTTCATTCAGATTGACAGGGACAGTTGGATCCATTAGGCCTGGGAGATACTCAACATTCAAGTTCACAGTTTGATTTGGACCTGTCTTCTGTGACTCCCCTGAGACAAAGTCTTAGAAAATAGAATAGACTTGTAAACAGAAGCATTTAGACCATTCTCCAGAGTCTGTCACAGAAGACATATATCTGGATGAAGGTGAAGGTTCCCCAAGATCAATTCTAGAAGATGTCACCTTTGATGATATCTTAGAATTGATGAAACAGTGAAGGGGTTGGTCCACTCACACTCCTTCACCAGACAAATCTGTGTTCCTTGGGGCCTTAGGTGCTGGCTCTTCTGCAGCCTGGATGGTACCACCCACTGAAGCTCTTACTGATTTAATGGCTTAGCAGACCTGGAAGGATTCTGGTGTAGTGGAACCCCCCAAAAAAAAAAACAGGATTTTGATATTCTGGAAAGATAGAAAACACTGCAGCAAGAGTCCACCAGTAGACACCATGGTAGTAGCGGCAACCACTAAAAAGGAAGTGTCCAAGAAGAGTACTTCTGTCTATCCCCCTAACAGAGGATGGAGAGCTTAGACAGATTCAGAAAATGGACTTAAGCTTCAGTGACATTTGCACTCAGGGAGTTTGAACTTTCTTGCTCACATGATGCATTTTCAGATGGACATGACCAATGAACTTGCCAGGTCCCTCTCAGGTACCCTGCCAGTGAATGTTCAGAAAACAGTGGACTCCCAGCTGTCTACCCTACAGTCTGTATCTAATGTGTCCATGTGTCTGCTCTCCAACTCAGCAGATGGCACAGCTACAGAAGCAGGCAGTGGCATAACTATGGGTTGGCATGCTTGGATGTGACTTTGCAGAAGGCTTCAAGGCATCCTTCATCAATGAACTTTTTGATAGCTCGACACTTTTTCAGACAGAAAGTCAAAGAAATGCTTACCAAGAGTGAAAAAGACAGTAAAACTCTTTCTTCCATTAGGGTATGCTTTTCCACCCCTCAAAGGACATTTGCTAGGAACCAAGGAGGTGGTAAGAAGATGTTGTTCAGAAAGTCACAAGATTGTTACCAGGACACTTCTGGAAAGACAGGTCCCCCTCCAGCAGAGGGGGAGGTAATTCAAATGGACATCACTGTGTGGGCAGCGGTGGACTGCACAATCAGGGCTTTCCAGTCCTTTTACTGAGAAATCCTAGCAGCAATCCTGAAGAGTTACCTGACTGCTGAATTCTGGAGGCAGTGTGGGAGAGTGCTTATCCCCACACTCACAAGCCTGGCAAGATATTACAATGGATTCTTAGGTGTCGAGGATAATTGCAAAGATATTCCATTCCTTTTACTTATCCTCCAAAGAAAAAGAGAAAGATTCCTGACTTTCCACCCAGCCAGTTGCACTCTACAGCAACAGAAGTACTCAAGTTGCTGGAAAAGAGAGTCATCCAGTAGGTCCCCCAAGACCATTTAGAATCCATAGTCTATTCCAGGTTCTTTTAAGTTCCAAAGAAAACAGGGGACCTCAGTCCTATCTTATACCTAAGCCATCTCAATCTATTCTTAAGATAGGAAAAAGTTTAGATGGTCATAGTACATACCATATTGCCTCTTCTGAGAAGGAATGTTTGGATGTCCTCTATAGATCTCCAGGACACCTACTATCACATGAAAGTAGAGATGTGATCTGGGAGATTTCTGCATTTTTGGCTGGGAACCAATCTTTTCCAGTTCAGATTACTGCCATTCAGTCTCAACACAGCCCGCCAGGTGTTTACAAATATTATGATAGTAGTAGCAGTTCATCTACGACAGCAAGGGGTTTAGGTGATGTCCTTCTATTCATCTTTTGTAGTATTCTTATCTTGAAGGAGATCTCCACAACAGGTGATCCAATGTTGGCCAGTATACAAAAGTCTTTCACTACTGTAGGATGCTTGGTACGTCGTACGTAGGCTGTTGTCATACGTCAGCCATAAAAGTGACGTTTGCACAATCTACCTCAGAACTTCCCTGCTGCCAGTCAGTAAGCCACCTTTGAATGCTGGTCTGCTTGCTGAGCCATTTGATGTTTCTGCATATTCTCAGATAAGTGCTCCATTGGGGAAATCTTGTTTCTTTTACTGCTGTTTAGTGGCAGGGTTCATGTCATCCAAAAAAAGGCAGATGCCAGTGTGGATGACAAATTCAACATAAAGATAGCCATCTTCAGTGTCTGTTCTGCCTAGAGCCTACCCGCGATCACAAATCCTGTCCCATTTGCCAGGCCTTTGTACCAAAGATGCTTAGAAACAAGCTTTCATCCTTAGCCATTTACTTGGAAAACCAGCACCTAAAGTTATTAGCAAAGAGTACAATGGAAGGATCCTCTGGGCATGAGGTCGAATAGGTTGCTATGCGGAAGGCCAAAAAACTGAGGCCTGAAGCTGCTGCTGCACCTCTTCATATGGACTTCTCTCCTAAGGTAGTTAAGCCCCACTCCTGGGGTTTTAATCCCTACACTACCATGCAAAGCAGCTCCATAAAAAAGAGCCAGGGAAGAAATTTCCTCAGATGAAGAAGCCACCTCAGAAGAGGAATCTCTGGCCTACTCCTCACAGATCTCCTCACCTCGAGATTATGCTTCCCAACTCTCCCAGGTCATTTCAAATTTACCTGACTCAGACAATAAGACTTTGGCGGCATCCTTGCTGGGAGCTTCTTCACAGGTAGTCCACCACTCCATCAGATGCAGCTATGATGCTGCAGAGGCCTCTGCCAGGGCAGCTGCTTCTGGCTCTGTCTTAAGTAGATTCTCCTGGTTAAGACTCCAGCCATTACCAGAAGATATTAAATCCAAGCTTATGTATGCCGCTTTGGACAGTTCTGCTTTATTTGGTCATGCATCTACTAGTTTATTTAAATGTTTGCAGGAAAAGAGATGCAAGAACTAAAGCACATTTTTGTCTTTCCAGTGCCTAAATTCTAGAGAAATTACCCAGCAAAGACTCCTTTTGATCATAGGCTGTCCCACCCTCCACCACATAAAACAAAAAAGGATGGTAGGAGGGCTCAAAGTCCAGGGCTGCCCCTGCAGCTCCAGTCCAGAAGCAGCCCTTTCCAGACAAGCCTGGTTCCCTTTGACTGTCTAATTCACTCACTCAGATTCCACTTTCCCAGCGCCTCTTTCTGTCTCTGCCTGTATGGAAAAGCATAACTCAAGACTCCTGGGTTCTCTCCATCATTCAAACAGGATACTTACTGGTATGGGACTCCCTACCTTCCTTCTGGGGCTCCCCCAGCCCCCAAAGAAACAACTACTCTCCTTTCCAGAATTATTTCTAGAACTATGGAGGGAAGAAACCATTCAGAAAGTTCCTCAGGGCCAAAAAAGAAGTGGATTCTGGTCCAGAATGTTCCTGGTTCCCAGAAAGGATGGCCCTTGGAGGCCTATCTTAGATCTGTCTTATCTCAACACCTTTCTGAAGGTACCCACCTTCCATATGTTAACTCTTCAAAGCTTGTTCCCTCTAATTCTGCCACAAGTCTTCTTAGCCTTCCTGGATGTCAAAGTTGCATACCAACACATTCCAATACACCCCAACTGCACAAAGTGTTTACGTTTCTCTGTGGTTTCCTGGCATTTTCAGTTCTCTGCCTTGCCCCTTGGACTTTCTACCGCACCAAGGGTTTTTACAAAATGTCTAGCTCCTGTGATTGCCTACTACAGGCTTCAAGGCATCCATGTTTTCCCTTACCTAGATGATCTCCTCTTTATGGCAACTTCCCCAGAGATCCTAGAGAAAAACATTCTTTTGGCCATTTCTCTTCTGCAACACCTGGGTTTCACCATAAACTACAAAAAAACCCATTCTCTGCCCCTCCCAGGATCACATCTTCCTGGGGTGCATGATTCAGACAAACCTCTGAGAGTGTCCCTCCCTCCAGAGAAGGCACTGGACCTCAAGTTCTACTTCAGAATCTTTTTGCCTCTTCACCGCATTTCAGCCAGGGAGTTTCTCAGGGCTTTGGGTTTCATGACATCCACTATCCCAAAGCTCCCTCTGGCAAAATTTCACATGATGAACTCTACTGGTTTCTAAAGTCTGTTTGGATGCAGCATTCGCACCCTCTAGACTTTCAAATTCCCCTCATCCCCTGTCTGAAGAGGGAACTTCAGTGGTAGATCCAACAAGGGTCTCTCAACCCAGGACTCTCCTTGTACCCCCTACCTCCAGTTCAAGAGCTGCTCACAGACTCTTCAGATGTAGGATGGGAGGCAGGTTTTGGAAACTTGAAAGCTCAAGGTGTAAAGTCCACCTCTCAGCAAAGGGAACACATCAGTGTAAGGGAGATGAGGGCCCTGCTGTTAGCCATTCAAATCTTTCATCCTGTCTTTCTCCCAGGACATATAAAACTGTTCACAGACAATATGATGGTCCTGTGGTATGTAAACAAGCAGGGGGGATCCAAATCCTACCTGTTGCATGGGCTGGCACTCAAGGTTTGGGAGCTGCCAGTCCAGTACAGGGTGATGCTCTAGGAAGTGTACATCCCATCCAACCAAAATTGAGTGGCAGACACCTTGAGCAGATCCCTAACGCAGTCCCATGAATGGATGCTTCATGTAAATGTGTTTCTGGTCATTGTCCACCAGTGGGGTATTCGTCAAGTAGCTCTCTCTGAATCCCCATGAACAAATAACTTCCATAATTTTGTGCCAGAGTCCCTCACCTCTGGTCTGGAAGGTGGATGCCCTTTCATTCTCTTGGAAGCGGATGTTTCTGTATGCACTCCCCCACACACACACACACACACACACACTGTCTTCCGATTATTCTGAAAGTCCTGTTCAAAATTCAGCAGGACTAACCAAAAATCTTGCTGGTGACCCCCTTTTGTCCAAGACAGCATTGGTTCCCCCTTTTCCTGCATCTAGCCAAGGGCAGTTACCACAAGTTACCTCGCAGGTGGGACCTTCTCACACAAGACGAAGGAACTATCTATTCCCATTTGTCTACCCTTCAGCTGACTCTGTGGGTGATAGGGTTTTAATTCCTTTCAGACACTTGTTCTTGGAGAATGTGCTTAGGTTTCTGCAGGAGGCCAGGAAACCCAATACCAAAAAATCCTACATAGCCAAGTGGAAGAGATGTTCAGTGTGGTGTCTGTCACGAAACCAGGAACCAGTATCAGTGGAAATCCCTCTAGTTCTATCCTATTTGTATGAATTGCTCAATACTGACTTGCCTGCTGTTCAGTGTAGGCCCATATGTCAGTTGTTTCTGCCTGTCTGCCTCTTTCCCCCCCTCTAGCTAGCAGGTTTGAGACTAAACAATTTCTTAAAGATGTTGTTCACATTAAACCTCTTAGAAAACCTAATCCTCCACCCTGGGATCTTAATTTTCTGCTAGAAAAGCTGACTCTTTCACCATTTGAGCCAGCTTCATCAGTGTCCTTGCAACGTTGCTCCTGAAAAACTGTGCTTCTCCTAGCTATCTCGTCAGTCAGATGTGTGTCTGAGCTCCAGGCCCTTATGGCCTCTCCCCCCTTTTTGGTTTTCCATAAAGACAGGGTGTCCTTGCATACCAACTTCTCCTTTATGCCCAAGGTAGTCAATTAATTGTCACTCAACCAATTCATTCAGTTACCTACTTTCTTTCCTTCTCCTCAACATCCTAGTGAGAAGGTGTTGCTCACCCTGGATGTGCATGGACAACTTAGATTTTACTTAGACAAGACCAAAGCTATTAGAAAATCAGAGCATCCTTTTGTTTCCTATCATTCCTGGGCTCTGTGATTGCCTGTATCCAAGCAGACAATTTCTACTTCGATTTCTAAGGCTATTTCCTTCTGCTATATGAAGCATAGTAAAACCCTTGCTTCTTCTGTAAAGGCACATTTCACTAGGGCTGTGGCCTTGTCAGGTGACTTTTTCAAGGGATTGGACACTAGCTCTATTCTCAAAGTAGCTACACAGACTTCTGTACATACCTTCACTAAAGATTACAAATTGGATGGCAATGCTAAGCCCAGAGCATAGTATGCCAGAACCATACTCCGTGGGCTGATGGAGAGCTCTACTGCCTCTTACTCCATCGTCTCTTCATGAGCTTTTGTATTCTAAAACCAAAAAATCTGCCAAGGCTACCAAAAATATACAGAGACAAATAAATGCTAGTATTTTAGTGTTTTACTATCTGCTTATTTGTATAGGGGTGGTTTGCTGTTTATTAAGCTTTTATATTTTCCCTTATGTTAAGAATACTGCAACAGATGAATGGAAGAACATGGAATAGTTGTGTAAAATCTTACCATAATGATAGATGTTCATCTGTTCTCTGTTGCAGTATTCCAATCCCTCCCACCTCCACCCTGGTGATTTGGTTTCTTTCCTTGGATGGTCATACCCTACCTTGCTTAGGCTGGCTTCCTCCTGGGGCATTCAGTTCTGCGGTAGATGCGCACATACGTCACTTTTATGGCCAGCATATCACAGCAGCCTACATGTGAAGTACCATGCATCCTACAGTACTGAAAGACTTTTGTATACTGGCTGACGTTGGGTCGCCTGCTACGGAAATCTCTTTCATGTAAAGAGTACTGCAACAGACAAGAAAAGTATCATTATGGTAAGATTTTACACAACTATTCTTTCCCATACCTGGACGATTCGCTCTTCACCGGTACTTCCAAAGATCTTCTAGTTTATTTTCAGAATCTCTTAATCCATCTTGTACAGTCAATCAGTTCAAAAACCAACTCCCCCAACTCAGCAGATAGATTTTATTAGATGTCACCTCAACACAGTCCTTCAAATTGCCAAGCTCCCAGACACCAGAGTGCTTTCTGTTTGACTTGTGGCCACCCTGGTCATTCAGCATCCTTTTCCTGAAGCAGGGTTAATACTTTGTTTGTTAGGTTTGATGACCTTTATGATTTAGATCCCCTAGCAAGATATCACATCAGGGTACTCCACTGGACACACTGTGTTCAATGGTCACAGAGTCTACACCCACTTCTTACCAATATTTGCCTCACTTAGGTTTGCAGAGACCATATGAAGTGGTGGATAACCTCCTCATTAGTGACGGAAGGATGAACCTTTTGTCCATCAAATCCATTGGCCACAGTAGCCATGAATGCTTTATTTCTGGTGTTTGTGTGTGTGGGGGTGGGGATTTTGAAGGGAAGACAGTTTAAGGTGCTTAGTCGTCCCTAGAGGCCAGCCTTCACGACAACGTCTTGGAGATCAGGGCAGTCCTCCTAGTACTGCGGGCATTCTAGGGCTCCCTCCCTGAGGGTGTGATTTCCATCCAAACAGACAACATAGCAGAAGTCTGGTATATGAATAAACAGGGGAGCCCACTTATATTCACTTTGCTGGGAAGCCATGAGATTATGGCAGTGGGCAATGTCTTCCCATCTTTTTCTGATAGCAGTACACATCCAGGGACATCAAATGTATTAG